>NW_026623755.1:161585-268448 GCF_030028575.1 Malurus melanocephalus | reverse complement strand
GGGGGGGGAATTTATGATAGAAGGGGGGTTTCATCAGGCGTTTTGGGGAGCCTGTAACTTTCAAGGACCTCAGCCAATGGGGAAAGAAAGAGGGAACCGCGGCCGAGAAATTGGGATAAAAGGAGGCTGCATCCTCTATGAATTTGAGAGACCCCATGGGAAATGCCCATGACCTCTCCCTTTATTCATGAATAAAGTTGCGGGACTCCTCTGTCTCCTTTTTGGACATAAACCTCTAGTGCTTGTGGATTAATTTTCCTAACAAGTGTAAAAAAATACCTGGGCTGTGTGTGTGGATTGGCCTCTTGCACACCAGGCAAAAGAAACTATTTTGCGACAATGGTGCTGCTCACACCTCTGCAGGTGCTTCTCAGCGCTTTAGCACAGCGCTGAAGCAGGGGCAGCTGCACCCTGGGCTTCTCTAAACCCCCATGCTGCAGATGTGGCTATCCCAGCTGTGGAAAAGAAAATCTGGAGCAGTAAAAAATGAAGAAGGAAATAAAAAGTTAATCCAGAGAATCTGATAATAGTGAGCTATTCAAAGCAGAGTTTCTGTTAGTGTTGTTGTTCATCGACCGCTTTAAGGGGGTAAAAACTTGCTGAAATGGTCTGAGCTGGGATCACTGCATTGCAAATTGTTTTTTCCTCCCCTCAGGATTTCAGAGTTCTTCATAGCAGCTGCCACCAGACAGGCTGCTGATTTTATAATAAACCCAAATTCTAGTGTATGTATTTTATACCTTTCCTGCAAGATCATGGAGTAAAGAAGATACTTGGCAGTGCATCCATCCTATTCATTACCCAAATTATATAATTTTGTGCTTTTTTATTATTATTTTTATTTATTAATTTGCAGCTAAACCTGCAAATTAGTTGTGAAAAAAATATCCTTAGCAAGGTTCTGTYCTACTTTGTAGTCTTGTACTATGTACTGCATTGGCAGTAACAATTTTGGCTTTAACGTTTTACAGTCTTGGCTTTTCCAGCTGTGACAGTAATTCCTTTTATATTTTGTATCCCCAATTTTGGCAGTGCACAGTACTGATGATTTWGTCCCCCCATTCTTCCCAGATCCATTTGAACTGCAGTGGCTGGACCTGGGCCTTGCATCCTGTCTCTGTACTTGGATGTAGTTGGTATGAATAGTCTGTGCTGAGCTGTTTAAACTTCCTTGTCTCAACTTTTGTTTTCCAAGCTGTGTTTAAGTTGCTATTAATCAAGTTAAATTGTATTCGTTCACTAGTATTTCTTCTCTTCCTTCCATCTCTGTGTGCATTTTGTAGCTAAGTATCTCTCACTAGCAAGATATTGCCCAGGTAGTAATTTGAGCTGAACTGTAGCCAATCTGTTTTCTCTCTTGTATATATAGACAGTTGTTGTTACTCACATTTCGTTTTTCCCTGGTATCTGCAATTGTTTTAATCTATTTATCTATTGTCAGTATAAAACCTGCCTAACTCAGGCAGTGATACTGATAAGATTTTGATGTGCTCCTGGTCTTCCTGTCCAAGTCCATTAGACAACCTCTGCCTTATTTGCTCCCATTTCAGAGTGGTATATTCAGAAGGATCCACCTGACAGTCTGCTGATCAGTTTCCCTGGCCTTCCCACATCTCYGTGATGTCAAGATGTAAGGTGATACACTAGGACAGGGTTAAGAACAGTGTAAGGCGGAGTGAGCCAAGCTGGTGCAGTCTTTTCTGTGCTGTGGTATAGATATTTCTAGTATCTTTGGTTATGCATATTTGTTTAACCTTAATTCCATTTCTGTATCCTTTAAGACAGTGTCTGCAGTTTTTACCTGTGAATTCATTTTGTTAGCATTCTGCCTATCATTTCAGATTCTCTAAAATATACCGGATGTGAAATGGGCTTCCTTTCCTTCATCATTAAAAGGCTTCTCATATGGTACAGCAGGACAGCCAGTAGAAGTAAGGATAGTAAAAGAAAAGAATGACAGACACTTTGGAAAATCTCCTGGTTTATGTACTCTTGCTTTATACATTATTGTTGTATTCCAGTACAGCGCACACTATTCAAAATATTTTCTGTATGTTCCTCCTACATTGATAGTGCTTTCTACCATTTTACCACTGATCTAATCCAGTGGTGAGATATGATTTCACATCACCTACCTAGAATTTTTCATGGTATCAGTAAGAAAGTATTTGCATTCCATCAGAAAGGTTTTTGCATTTTCGCCGTCTTTACTTGGGAAACATACCATTAGCTTCAACACTCTAAATATATTTGCTGTAAAGCTTCCAGCAAGGAACTTCCATATTGTAGCCGAACAACCTTAAGTATGACTTAAGCTTATGGCATCAAATTCTTCCCTTCCCATTTTCTTGCCAGTAAACACAGTCCTTCCCTCAGCCATGCATCTGGATACACTATTTTCTAATGTTCTAATTTTTTTGGTGGCAGTCTGAATTAAGAGTAGTGGTTATTAACTTCCTCCTGCTTGCTTTTCGGTCATTTTTTTCCTCAACTCTTTTTAATTTGACCTCATCTTCACTTTGGTTATTCAGAACTCTGAACTTACACTTCACTGTTGACTTTGCCACGAGATTATTTGTATGCTGTTCTATTCTATAAAAAACTTCTCCAGTGTTCTTCATAGCAATTGTTTATGATTTAGTCTTTTTTAATTATAATGTGATCTTTATCTGAACTATCTTAAACTGTCTTATCCCGTGCTATCAGTCATTTTCAAGAAACATATGCTGGTAACACTGTCATCCCACAGTATATTTCATGCTATCTGTATTGACACAACCTGTTTTAAGTCTAGATTTTTAAGGGAGAAACGTTGCACACGGGAAAGGAGAATTTTCTGACACTGCATTGTTATTGATCATATTTTCCCTTCTTTCTACATCCATCTATCTTACCTTTTATTTCTAGATGAAAGTTAGATTTGAGTTTCTTTTCTCTCTTAAACACCCTCACTTTACCTGTGTACATTGAGGGTTTTTTCTTCTTTATTCTATTTCTCGATTTCACTATTTCCTTTTTGTTCATTAGAGAGTTAGTGTCTCATTCGAGTCTAGGTTTTTTTTGAGACACAGCATTGTCCTTTGGTCTTGCTTGCACTGTAATCCAAGTTATATAGCTCCCCTGGCATCTCTTTCACTTGCCTTTATCTTGTATTGGTGCTTCTGCAGCACTGCTCTGGTGGTTGGGAACAGCCTCAATAGCTCTGAGCTGCTGTGAGGCTCAGCATGTTCATAAATTCTCTTTGCAGAGAGTCGTAGAATATATATATACACAGAAAATATGCAGTTACAGAAACAAGTAATTTGTGATAAGAAAATAGAAAAAGTAACGTTTGTTTGAAAAATTCTTTGTCCCTGGAGCATTGAAACTTTTCCAAGGGAAAGAGCCCAAGCATCCTTCTTTTATTACAATAAGGTAAGGAATATTAGAAATATTTTCTTATCGCTTCAGAAAAATGCAAAATTAAGCATGTTACAACTGATATTAAATCCAGTGAGGAATATGCTCCTGGTAATTCTGACAGAAGGTATTTTCCTCTTAATGTGTTATAATGAAAAACAAAGCAGTCTAGCTTTTTCATAGTAAATTAACTACACWTATTTGTATTGTGTTTTTTGTTTTCTATTTCTTTCTAGTACAGATTAATTTTGAACTCATGAATAGTCTGCTTATTTGAGAAATTCTTCCACATACAGTTTGAAATTTGTCATGTATTTACTGAGCCCTTGAGGCTGGTATTTTCAATACAGATATTCAACTAAACTTTGATGTATACTTGYGGCTAAGGAAAGATACTGGCTGACAGGAATGAAATAGTGAAGATCTGATTTAGCAAATGCCAAAGGACAAATTTAAATTCAATTTAACCCAGTAAATAACATAGTAGAACATTTGGGCTTGCCTTATTAATGGGAGCTGCAAGGAGAGGTGGAGGCATAAAGGCCATTTGTTTAGGCTTGTGGTTGTCTTTCCAAGGGAGACAGGCTTTTCTTTAGGTCTTACGGAATGAGTTAAGATCAGCAACACCAGCTGGCCTGGATTCCTAGGATTCCATGATCCCTACATGAGTATGAGTATGAAGTAATAGATGTACAGTAGACTTTCTTTCTTGTTGTACAGTTCAGGCCACAAACTTGAAGTTATGTTCAAATTTAGGGTCGAAGTAGAAGAAAGAATCTTTATGTGTATCATAAATTCTTCCTGTAAAGACTATTAAAATCTGTTCTCTATCATGAGGTAAGACAGAGAGTCATAGAAAATTACAATAAAAGATTATTTTAAAGTGTATGGCTTTTAGAAATATTGAGGAAAAGGCAGTAATTTATTGCAGTCAATGATGAGTATGCTAACATGCCTACACAGCTTTTGGAACAACTGGCGTGATCCCCAGCAGAAAGAATATTTTTTCAATAATATATTGATTCCTAGAGGAATCCTATTTCTATTCCTAGACATTGAAAGGGTCAGAAGATTCCAAACTTCATTTAAGGTGAAAAAGAAAAAGTAAATGCTTACATTGCCCAAAGACAATTGGCAACAAGCTTGATTGATCTGAAATTTAAGAAAAGATAACAGTCTTCTGAAAGTTTGAAAAAATAATAAACCTTGAAGGGAACAAGTTTTCAGTCACTGATATAGGGAATATTTAGTTATAACTAGTGTCTGAAAGTATCCAAATTAGTGTCTAAAAGATTGAGCAAACTAAGGGCAGGTCAGCCTTACCACCATTCCTGGGCAAGTAATGGGACACATTCTCCTGGAAGCCATTTCCAGGTATACAAAGAGCAAGAATGTGGTTAGGAATAGCTAATATGGATTTACCAAGAGCACAGCACACCTGACCAGTATAATTACCTTCTGGAGAGAATTCTGCTTCAATGGACAAAGCAAGAGCAGTGGAAGTTGTGTACTTTAGCAACGGCTTTGAGAGAACTTCAAATAGTCTCCTTGTATCCTKTTAAGTAGATTGGAGAAATATGAGCTCGATTAGTGGATAATAAGGTTGGTGGAATATTGGTTGAATTGCTGGGCTCAGAGAGTGTTGATCAGCAGAACAGAATACAGCTGTCAGAATTACAGCCCTCAGGGATCGATACAACGGACAGGTCTGTTTAATGTCTTATTAATGACCTGGGTAATGAGATGGGGTACAATCTGAGATATGTAGGTAAGAAAAAGGCAGTTTATATTACTCCCTGCTGTAACAGAGATTAAGAGACGTGCTTTGGAAATCTGTTTTCCCCAGCATCAGAGAGTAGAGGCTTGTAAAAAGGGGACCTTCACTCATGTCTTTTAAGTTCTGCGTTCTATTCCTAGCTCACTGAGTGGCTTCTTTTGCTGATTTTATCTCACAGTATCTCAGTTGCCCACCAGCAAATAAGTCCCCAGCAATAGCTGTCTCTTCCTGGAAACAATTGTAAGAATAAATAAAAGTGAATGTAGTCTGACAGTGACTGCAGTAATCTGTTTAACATGCTTCTTTCCCCTTTTTATCCTTAGATCCAGATCTGTAAGGTGAAACCTCAGTTAATATGTGAGGTTTAATCTCACTTAATATGTGAGTGTGCTCCTCTTTCATCAGCCACTGGCATCTTGGGCAGATCAGAAGATGGCACAGTTCAGTCTTCATACCTTCTCTTAGGTGGTTATTCCTCAAAAGAGCCATTCAGCAAAGAAGCTGTTTTCCCTCAAGGATCCCCAATGTGACTGTTAGTAGTCCCCTTACAGGGGGAAATTTATTCCCTATACCTATCTCCAGTCTTAGCCTTAGCCTCATAAGCTCCAATTATTTAGTTTTGAAAAGAGAAGTTATGTGACTATGTTACATCTGCTGCTAGTTGTGAATGGATATATTTTATACTTCTGGGATTTGAAGACTGCGATTTTCTTCATTAGGCAATTCCAAAGGGTAATTCTCTCCAATTGCTTGAAATATTAATTTTAGGCTGCCTCTCCTTCTCTATYGCCTCTAGGATCTGCCTCAGCTGATTTAGGCCTGGACATTTAACTAGGAGCTGCTAGCAGTTCCCAGTCTAAATGACTCCATGAAAAAATAAGTTTTTCAACTTGCACAATTTTTGCTTTTTCTGCAGAGACATGGATCGCCCAAACATCTTTGTTGTTTCAAATTATTCAGCAGCAGAGACTTTACAAAAGGGTGTTGTAAATTTGCTTGGAAACTCAGCAACATAATTTTAACTACTGATTTCTTTGCTTCCATTTCCTGCAGCAGTTGTGTAGTTGTAGGAATATAATTTTTACTACTGGGTTCCTGAGAGCTGTGAAGAAGTGTTTAAGGATTCTGAGACTCACAATTTCTTCTACTGCTACAGAACTGTTATCATATAACTGGAAGAATAAAAGTGAACTCAAAAAATGCTAATATTTATATAGTCAGTGAGAAGAATTTACAAATAAACTTCTTGAGAATTTTTTATGTCAATTGCAAATGCACTTGCAGAAATATTTATGGAAGAGCTGGTGTCCTGCCTCCATGGTGACACCTGATTATACCAATAAGAAACTGTCTTAACTTCTGGGGTTTTTTTAGCCTTTGATAAGGGACTGTGCTGATGCATATACAATACTGACTCCCTTCAGATGATACACCCCTAGATGGAACTTAGCATATTCTTTATCATCTTTATCATCTTTGCTTTTACCTCTTGAAGTKCCACACTGATAAACTAAATGTATTCTCTTTCAATAATCAGTGCAAGTTATGTAGAAACAGGTTAATCTGGCAGGGATTTTTCAGAAGAACACAAGAAATTATTATATTCTATATACAGCAGTTTAGTAGTAGTGAGGTAAAAGAGTGGATTTTCAATTCAGGGCTCTTACCTGGTTCATTTCACCCTGTGGTGTGTCACATATTTGCAGGTAAARCAGTCTGATTCCCTATGTCTGATAACTTCTGAAAAATACATCTTTGGATGCTTATTTCTACATTATAAAGCTTGATGAAACCCTAAGATTAGAGCAAGGTTTTGAAGGGATTACTTATTAATAGATGTACCACTTGGATATGTGTTGCCGTTGCAAACAAGAGCTTGTATGCTGTAAGATCAGTTGGAGGAAAAAAATTATTTTGGTTTTAAGACAGAGAAAACAAAAAGTATTAAAATCACCTGGGGTTCATATTTCAATTCCATATGTGAAAGAAAATAGTGACAATAGATGGCACTGTGGTTCTGTGACCCGGGAGGTTATTTCTGTTTCAGTTGCTGTTTGTGCTGTTTGTGCTGCTCTGGTGGTGGGCTGACCCTGGCTGGACAACAGGTGCCTGCCGAACTCCCACTCCACTCAGCCAAGCAGGGCACAGGAAATACAAGGAAAGGTGGTGTGTCAAGGGGAGGAGATAAGGGGAGGAAGACATCACTCACCAATTACTATTATGGGCAAAACAGACTTGGCCTGTGGAAATTAGTTTAATTTATTGCCAATCAAATCAGAGCAGGCTAATGAGATATAAAAGCTAAATCTTAAAACAGCTTCACTCCTCCACCGCCTCCCTTCTTCCTGGGCTTGACTTCATTCCTGATTTTCTCTACCTCTTCCTCTGCAGTGGCACAGAGGGACAGGGAATGTGAACTGTGGTCAGTCATCACACGTGGTTTCTGCTATTCCTTCCTCCTCAGGAAGAGAAATCTTCACACTCTTCCCCTATTCTAGCATGAGGTCTCTTCCACTGGAGACTGTCCTTCATGAACTTCTCCAACATGCATCCCTCCCTTGGGCTGCAGTTCTTCCAAAATTGCTCCATTATTGGTCCCTACAGGGTCACAAATCCTGCCAGAAAACCTGCTCCAGAGGGGTCTTCTCTCTCCATTGGCTTCCCATAGATCCTGCCAGGAGTCTGCTCCAGCACCGGCTTCCCACAGGGTCACAGCCTCCATTGAGCATTCACCTCCTTCAGCATAGGGTCCTCCATGGATTGCAGATGGATCTCCATGCTCCCCCATGCTCCCCCATGGACCTCTATGGGCTGCCAGGACACAGCTGACTCACCATGGGCTGCCTCACCATGGGCTGCWGGGGAATMTCTGCYCTGGCWCCTGGAGCACTTCYTTCCCTTCCTTCTGCACCGACATTGGTGTCTACTCTTGTTTCTCTCTCTGGCTGCTATGGTGCAGCTCTTCCCCACTTCTTAAATCTATTAGCCCACTGACACTATCATGGTTGCTGCTGGGCTTRACCTTGGCCCGAGGCTTGTCCATCCTGGAACCAGTTGGCATTGGATCTGTCAGATATGGGTGAAACTTCTGGCAGCTTCTCACAGAGCTCATTCCTGTAGTTTCCCTGCTACTAAAACCTTACCATGCAAACTAATACAATTTATTAATTTTAATCTCATAGTTCTGCTTCTTAGTGAAATTAATTTAATTGGCTTAGTACTTCTGAGACTGAAATGTATTAAGCTGTATGTACTTACCCAAAGAGTACATCTTCAGTAGAAAGATGGCTGTCCTTAGAAAAAGAGAATGATTACAATGGCTTATTTTGGACCAGTTTACTGATACAATTAAATTCTGTAACGTGTAACATACTCATTTGTTTTGTCCAGCAAAATGTTTAAAATTACTTTAGCCTTCAGCAGACATTGTGCTGAATATTTATGGGAGAAATAAAACCAAACCAAATTAGCTACTTAAGACAAACCTGCAGTTTATAAAACAACTGATGGCATTTGAGTATTTTAATCTGCTTTACTAGCAGTGTGATCAGACAAAACAGTAAAACATTGGAACACCATTTTACATTAACATTACAAAATACAGCATTTTTTTTTCTCTATGTATTTACATAAGCAAACATAYAGGTATTCAAAATAGAATGCATCTCACCATCTGGCAATAATTACATAAGTACAGTGCATGGTTGACTGGATGGAATAGATACATAGGAATTTTTGCCCTGAAGTGTATAAAGGATGCACACCTGTTTAGGAGATACATGGTGAGCTTCATGTCTTTGGACATTTTTCAGATGCAGTCTTAAAAGTAATAAAATTGAAAAATTGATGCTGGAAAGTTTTTTCAGAGGAAGAAGCTTTTTCAGATGCAGAAACAACAGTCTGACTCAGCCTGCTTTTCCTGTGAAGTGGAAGAAAGCCCTAACCTCTGAACCAGTCTGTATGAATGTCTTCTCTCATTTTTTTACCCGAAAAATTACGAAAATTTCCATTCCAGTGTGATGCATAATAAAAACACACTTTTTTGGAAGATTGAATTGTTGCTCTGAAGCTGGTCATACTAAACCATGGTGATCATTCCAAGCATGGGGCAAGTGCTGGAAATCCTAGTTTAAAACAGCTGAACTTTGTCATCTGTCTGAGTATAATGAGTCCATTAATTGCTATCTACTGATGAACAACCTCTAGCAGATTTGGCATCGTGGCTAGAACAAATTCATACCCTGGCTCTGTCATCCTCACCAAGGCAAGCTGTACAAAAATCTATTAATATTTTGATGCAAGGTGACAGAATCAGACCTTGCTAAGCTGCCAAAACGCCCATAAAGAGCTGGAGATACTGGTCTTTATCTGCTCTTCATTCTTGGCTTTGAGAGGTTTCTTAGGCAAAAGCTGCTGATCACTCAGTAAAGACACCTATCTGAGTGTTCACAGAATCAGAATGTCAGGCATCAATTTTCCCTGCTTCTAAGCAAAAAATGTGTTATGTTCTCTCCAGCTGTCAATTAATAAAATGCTGTCAAATCTCTTATGTCCAAAACATAGGTTTTATTTTAATAAGCTGGAAAAAGACGTTGTTCAGAGTCATCTTATAATGAAACTTCAAGCCAGTAATTGAAAACCTCTGTGATTGTAGTGAAACATTCCCTGTCAGTATTTGCGTCCTGAGCAATTTGACATTGTGAAAGAAGAACAGAAGGTGAAATGAAAGAGAAGCAGAGGGCTGATCTGATCTGCCACATGGGCAAAATGCAGACAGCAAGCGGAGCGCATAAGCACTGAATGTGCTATGTTCAGTAACAGTTTATCAGCTGCAGGCTGGTGAAGGAGACTGTGCAGAGCAGTAACTAAACCCTCAGGAGATTTGGGAGGAATTGAGCTCCAGAGAAGTGCAGGGTGCCATATACATCGTACAGTATGCAGATAGGCTCTGCTCCCTGGCACAAATGGGTGACAAGGCCCAAGCTATCTGTCCCTACTACTTCTTTCTCTTGCAAGGCCAGAGAAACGCACATCAAGTCAAGCATATATGGCAAAAAATGTGGCAATTCCCTCCACTGGTGAAACCTCTATTTCCTTTCCCCTCACATGCAGGTTTAGAGACCTTCATTCCCCTGCCAGTATTCATCATACGAAGGCAATGTGGTCTGGTGATCTCAAGCCTCAGACCTCTTCTCAAAAAAGACYTTTGCTTTTATTACTACCTACTTATTCCCTGAGGTACCTGTTTCCAAGGGCAAATCCTCAAATCTATCACCCCAGTTGCCAAGTGGAGATATCTGGACATGGGGCCTGTGGGATACAAGCTAGATATTATGTTTAGTTCAAAGTCCCAGATTTAGGGTCTATATAAAACTTGACAGGAAAGAGTGGAAAGTCACTGCTCCCACCTACTGCTATAGTAGTCCTCATGCTCAGCTGTGTTTAGCAGATTCCCCCTGGAATCCCTTCTTTGCCAGCATGCATCCCTCACACAGTGCTGTGTGGGAGCAGGGTATGTACATAGGGAGGTAGGAAAAGCAAGTTCATTCTTCCTTCTGCTGAAGCTGTTCAGTTTGGTTTGGTGATCAAGTGTACTCAGAGAGACCACAGAAAGCACTTGGTGAGCACAGCATTTATTCCACTTGATTTATCAGCTGATCCCAAATTACCAGTTTTGGGGGGAAAACCATGAATGTCTGTGAGGTGATAGATGACATGCATGGCATCGTCACTGCAAATGGGACTACAGCATGACACTTTCACCAGACATGTAGGCTGAGGTCTGTGGGGTCAGTGTCATCATGTGCATGCAGAGCTTCTGTGTGACCAGTGCACGGTGGCTCCTACCTGTCCCCTGTCAGAGGAAAGGGCTCATAAAATGAGCAGATTTAGTTTTACAACATGTATATGACAATAAAATGAGGGKTTTTTTAGATCAGTCAAATACCCAGCAAACTTTTAAGTCCTTCTCTGCCATAGGCAAAGCTAAAGGCCTTCTTCTTCCAAAGGCTCCCAACTAGAGTAAGATTCAGTTTGTCTCTCTCTTTCTTTGACGTAGTGGAAATTTAATTGCTCTGTAAAAACTGAACAGCTTCAATAGAAGGACTGATAAAGGCATTGGAGTTTTGCTTCTAGAAGGTCTGTGTTTTTTTTCTAAAAAACTGGAATACATCTGGGTTCTGATGAGATTATGGCTGCAAAATTCATGGAGTGAATCAAATTATTTGATTTAAGCTTTGAAAGGAATGCAACATCTATATTTCTCCTCTTCAGTGCAGTTCCACTGGCCTCAGTGACATTTGCTATAATGCCTCAAAGAAAAATTTTATGACTAGGCATGTCTGTCAAGCAGTGTATTTTATGTTCTTTATGCAATGTATTCTGCCCTTGGATCTGTGCAGGTGAAATGCAGTGGTGTTTATAGGTCCTGTTATTTTTCAAGTGAGCTCCATTTGCCCATACATACTTCATTAAGGCTGAGTCCTGATAGTGCAGGCTGAATCCTAGTAGTTCAATCTTCTGATCGTTCCTGAGCAATCTGCCTTAACAGCAATACAGCAAAACCAGGAAAAACAGTTTTTCGCAATTAAGAGTTTTTTAATAATTCTGGCTTTGCAAGGCCTAAAACAAAACCAGAACATTCTTCGAAATAGTCTATTTTAACCAAAAGAAAAAAAAAAAAAAAAGAAAAAAAAGAAAAAAAAAGAAGAAAAAGATGAGGGAAGATCTGCTTCAACCTTTTTACTGAAGGCTTTACTCACACAAAGCTTCCTCTGACATTACTTAAATTAGATTTTGTTGGAATTGAACAGAGACATGGATCTGGAATTGGTCCTGAAATTATATAGCAATATTGTGCCTGGTTTTCTACTCTTCTCTCACTTCACCTCCCTGTCAACACCAGTGAGGGGGAGTAGGGAATTAAGACCAATAATTTTGGAAACATTACTTTCCACATTTAAGCTGAACACCTGAAATTTTTGAATGGAAATAAACAACAAAATAAAGATTACAAGTGAAATGGTGGAAACAAAGAATTACTCAAGTATAATTTACCTTTGAAGATTTCTTATTTGAAATACAAATAAGAACAAATGGCAGAAAAGCCCAGCAACATTTCAGAATGGTTACTGAGGAAGAAAAAGTAGCATAAAAACAGTTAGCARACTGTCCATATAATTAATCTATAACAGTTTTAATAGATTTTGTGTAATACGTTAAAATCTATTTTAAATATATATTAGCAAATTATCCATAATTTTATTTAAAATTCTGTAAAGTGCTCATTCAGTTAATGATCACAAAACTCAGTTGTAGCAAGACAAACTAGCTGGAGCCTATTCTGCAACAACATCAATGGACAGCCTAGCTTTCATTTGCAAAGAGAAAAGAAAAGCGTAACTTTACTCACAGCCCATATTATAATACCAGAAATTGCATTTTTTTCTTTAAGAAATATATCCTTTAGTATATTAAAAAAATAAGTTTAATAAAGCCTGTGCTTAAAACTGCCAAAGTACTGTATGAAAAAAAAATTCACATTTGATACCATTTCAACCCTGCTTTTCATCCACAGGATAATGTGAGGAATTTATGATGTTATTGGGAGGTCTCTTGAAACACAGMTGATTTTCCTAAGCTATCAGAGCTTCTCCCACAGGTGAAATTTTCAGCGCATGCACACTGGTTGTCATGGCAGCTGCTGACCATCACACACCACTAACCTTTTCATTCCTTGGGACAATACCTCCCTTGGAGGTGTCATCTAAATGATGTGTTCCTATCGTAACTGTCGAGTAATCCTTAGCCATCATTTTGGCCTCTATTTTCAGACTCTTCATTTGTGCTAGCTGGAGCTGGCTGGAATTGTATGCAAGTGCTGGGATAGTGTTCACTAAAATCAGCTGGAAAGGTTTCTTCTCCTCCTTGTAGCGACACTGAATGTAACGGGAGAAAGCTGAGCGGTAGGTTTTGTTGAACAGCGTGTATACAAGTGGGTTGACACCTGAGGAAAGGTAGCCAATCCAAACAAATATGTTCAGTAATCCTCCAATGACATCTTCTTTGCATGACTCCTTGCAAGTAACCGCCATCACATTGGTGATGAAAAATGGGCACCACATCACAACAAACAGAAAAAAGACAATGCCAAGAACCTTGGAAGCCTTCTGTTCATTGCTGATGGATTGCATGGTTCTCCTTCCCGAAGTCCCCGTATCTCTGTTCAAGGAGCGCTGAAAGAGTTTCTCTGAGGACAGGGAACTCTGAGGGAGGAAGCTGAATGAAGCAAACTTGGTCTTAGGGCCAATGTCATTCACGCATAGCATAGCTTCCTTCTGCAGTGTTTTGATAGTTAAGAAGTAAGTGACTACCATAATAGTTAGAGGGATGAAGAATGCCACAAAAGAGCCTATTAGAACAAAATTTTCATCTGCAAGTAAGCAGATGTCTTTCTTAAAAATGTCTTTCTTAAATACTTTGGAGTCATCTTGTAGTCCTAGGACTGGTATAGGCATGGAGATACCTGAAGGTGGAGGAGAGAAAGAAAAGGTTAAACACAATTAATGAAAAACACTTCCAGACTCCAAGAAAAAAAAATAAACAAACATCTCCTTGTGTTCTACTTGTGGCTTAGGTAATCTTAGTTATACCTTAGCTTACCTCAATCATGGTAGAACACATTTGYTTCCGTCCAACTGTTCTATGACACCTGGTAGCCATAAAAGTATATGTTCTTGGATCTTGGACTCCTTGTAATGGTCTTCTTGGTCCCTCCCACCTTGGCAAGGCTTTTATGAACTATGACCAAGATCACATTATGTATTTCTTTTCTGGAGCTACTTAAGAATGAGCTTGGACTGTTTTTCAGTAGAGGATTAAAAGTATTCTGGGTTCTGAATAGGCTAGGAAATACTGATTTTAGGAGAAAGGATAATTTTTTATTGTAGGTCTAAGAATAATCTTTCATTGTGTCTTTCTCTTTTCTTGCTGTAATCTCCATAGAGCCAACACAGGCTAAATGCTAACAAAACCCAACTTCCCATGTGATAATGGCCAAATGAACWATGGGGACAAATGAAGTGCTGAGAAATACTGATATAAGGCAGCCTGAGATGTGGTTTGTCCTGCAGTACTGCAAAGGTCCTTTCACTGTATTTCCAACTGCTAGAGGTTGCCTTCTCTATGCACAGCCATTCAAAATTTGTTTTCTCCTGGAGCATGTGCTTCATCCTTGCCTTGTCATGGATGGCAAGGCAAGGTGATGAAGTCCAGTTTCCTAGAACTGCTCTGTCTGATTCATGCCTATTCAGCCATTTCCTCAGGGATTTCTGCAAATGCTGCTAGAGTCTGGGCAAAATCAAACAGCTGCTGTTTCTTTGGTTGTTGGTTTTGGGGGTTTTTCAGCATTTGTTTCTTCCCCTCCAAATGGATGCTGTCCCTCCAACAGGGGCAGTGTTCAGATAATGAAAGAAATGATGTGCTGCGAAGACAGAAAAAGTGAAGTTGTGAAGCAGGGGGTGATAATGCAGCCCTGTTTGGGTAAAGCAGCTAGGAGTCTGACTCCTGTGGAAGGTCAGGATAATCTGGGGTCTTCAGTCCTATTTGCATTTTTGAACAGAAATCCCAGTTGCTGTATTTTGCTTATGAGAAAGAAATAAAATTAACTAGAGAAGAATTTCTTACAAGATGAGGAGCATGCTGTGCCCTACTTCGTTCAGTGTATGCCCAAGAATGTCCTTACTAGTTCACAGAGAGTCCTGAAACATCAGCATTTCAATGGTACCTTCCTCTACCTCTCTCTTTCTTTCCCTTCTTCCTTCTCTGCTGCTTAGACTGGGAGCCCTTTAAAAGCATAACCTGTTTCTTCATTTCACACATATCCAGTGCCCAGCATAACAGCTCCAGTCCTAGAGGAAGGCTGTGGAGTACAGGCTCAATAACAAACAATAATAATAACAACAGTAATAACAATATTAGATTATTATTCTGTTCAACTGTTTCATTCTTTTGTTATTCTGGAGCTTATACAAAGACCTTTTTTTCTAAGAACACTGTACTTCATTTTGTCTTTGCAACTTTGAACTGAGTCATGGCATTGCCTCAGGCCAGTTTAGAAAAGTGCTGTTCTTATCTGCCCAGGGCAGAAGCTGGTGGGGAGCCTGTGGTCTTACTCTTTCTGTTTCTCCTGCACAAGCTCTAAATGCTTGAACTTGGGCTAAGAGAAACCATTGAGTGAGATGCAACCTCATGCAATGTGTGGCTCCCCCTGAGTTGAGCTGATGGAAACCTCCATTGACTCCAGGAAAGTTGCTGGCTAAAAAAGTCCGAGTCAGTCTCACTCACAGCATGGAGGAAGAGCCAGACTGTCCAGCTGTGGCTGAGTAATCTGGGGTGCTGAACATCTCCAGGGAAATGAGGAATGCTTTGAAGTTCCTTTTTTTTCCTGATGAGTTGAAGGGGTGCTGAAGGCATCCAGCACCTCCCAGCATTATACTTCAGCTGCATGAAGACACAGCATTAGTCAGAGCAATACCACAAGTTTTCCATCTCCTTTTGCCCTGTGTTGAAAACTGTGAGACTTTTTTCATTTAATTCAAAAGCCTAGTGTGAGCTACAGAGATAAAATAAACAAAGGTATTGACAGAGTAAAAAGATGCTTTTCATTACTACCTTATGTTTGAGCTGCACGAGGAGGCATGGGAGCAGAGGCAACAGCACTAGAAAGAGGAAAATTTTAGCATAATTGCACACTTTTCAAGTAAAGGGCCAAAGTCTGTTACAACTTCTCACCTGAAACAAGAGCAATTCTCCAACCGCTCTTTTTTGTGCTTAGCAGCTTCTGGAGGCTGGCATCTAAATCCAGATTCTGGCTTTAAAAAATAGAAACGGGCTTCAGCATGTAGCAGAAGTTCCCACATTTCTTTGTCATTCCTTCAAGAAGCACAAAAGTGCTGTACCCAGCAGAGCTATAGCAGGCACTGCTAATCATGTAAGTTTTTCTGAGGGAACATTCAGGGCATTTTCCCCCTACAGCCACAGGGAAATGGCCAGTATACAGTTTGAAAACAGCAGATACCACGCTTTGCTGGGCAAAGAACACTGATAGCTGTGGTCTGCTTTTTGCATAACGCCAGTTCAGCTGATGCAGGGCATCCCACAAATTATAGTCCTGCATAGAATAAATCAATATCCAGCCCAATTTTCTCTTTTCATATCTCTACAGGGGCTAAACTTACTACTCCCTTCCTGAGAAGAACAGGGTTTGTCCCAGGCCAAACTGGCTTCTGGCTTCTACAGCATAAGTATGGCAAATTCCATGAGGACACAGGGACAAATTCAAAGGCAGTCACATTTAAACTGGAAGTAAAGGAGCTTCCATGTGCTACTCCCATCCACTATTTTGATGGGATTCTTAGGAAGCATCACGAATTGCCAAGGATATCTCCCGCATGTCACTCACCATAACAAAAAGTCCTGGTCTAAAGTTGCATTAGCATTATTGCACTGACTGAATTAATTCTTTAAAAGTTGAAGCTGAACAACCTATTTCACTTTGATGCTTCAGATGTATAATTCCTTGCTGGTGTACTTGTCCTTGCTTTCCAGCTCCCTGCTCTTGGTGACTGGATGTTTGAGAAGACACACATGGTGCCTGTGCATTCAAACATCACAAGGAGAGAATCAGCTTCATAAGAAAGGATCACACAGAGCTGCCAGGTAGGGACAAACAGGTATTTGGGAAATGAAGCATGTACAAACAGTAGATCCGGAGGTAACAACCTGGAAGGGCTGTAACAAAACAACTATTCCACATCCTGCCCATTCCATGCTCCCAATAGCTCAAGGTCAGTCTGGAAAAAATCTTATCCCCTGTGGGCTTTTTTATGGTTTATCTTTCTTGGCTTTCGAAAAAAATAAACTGAGGTGCGAGGAAGCATTCAGCAAAGAATAGGAGCATCCATTCAAACACTCAGGGTACATTAGCCACTCCATTTCCAGTTGACATTCCCACTTAGTACATTTTCCCTTGTGGACAAGTCCTAAATATTACATTGCTCTGGTACAAGGTGGTTTATTTATATGTCTTGATTTATACACACGTCTGTTTCAAACTGTGGATTTTAATAAACCACACAACAGATCCCAAACAATAAAGATGASTAATAAATTCTGCATTAAACTTCAAGCATTTAAGCACAGTTTCAGAATGACAAAAGRCTCTTGAAAACACCAAAGTTTAAGAAGTAAAGCAATGGCATCCTTCTTTTCGTTCTCTCGAAGAGCCTGGGAAAATTGACAAAGGTTGATAAAGTGGTTCACATTGCTGGCTTCAGAGGTATTCAACTGCTATAAAACGACTTYACCTGGACAGGTAAACTGGATTTGCAGCTGCCTTGAGCTGCTGAGACTATCAATAAATCAAAGCCATAATATACAATGTGTGTGCAGGGTGGCACACTTGGATTAGCTGGGGTGAAGACAAGGAGTGGAGAGTGAAGTGATAAGGGCAAGGTTCCTTCTGTGAAGTCTCTTTCAAGCAAAAACTGTCAGAGACATGCTTTCACCTGGCATATATCCATTTCAGTTGTGTCTAATACAAATGAGCATTACCCTGTGCGTTGATAAATGTCTAGAGGTTAGGAACTATCTTTTAGAAATGTCATTACAGTTTCTCAACAAAATTTGGCACCTTTGTTCACTTTCTCCTGAAAAACAAAACCCCTCCCCATCTCAGGTTTTAGCAGCCACCTTGATTCAGACATACCAGGTTGTTGTGGTAGATGAAACCACCCCAGAAAATGCTGAAGGGTTGGACAGCCCTGGGATAGCTAGCACACAATGGTGGAAATAATTTGATAACCCCCCTGGGAATGAAATGGTTCTTGCCATGAATATGTAAATCCTGATGCCCTGGGTGGATTTGATGTGACCTCTCTCTCTGCCTACCCTTTCCCCCCCATTGGTTGTTGTATTCGCTTTACCTTCTCTCTCCGCCCAGCTTCTCCAGTAACTGGCCCTGAGGGATATATCTGTGAGCAGGTAACCCTGCGGCTCTCTCTTTCGCCTCTGGTCCCTTCGGGAATAAACTCCTGGAATAAGCCATGCGACTGAGCCTTCTGTGTCTTGGTCACTGGTAATGTATGGACTACTAGTCCACTGGGGAAGGTGTGTTGCTAATCATAAGCCCAGGCGTGGGTTTTACTCCTGCACAGCACCAAGAAGTGCTGGCCAAAGCGATCTCAATAGCAGGAGATGCTTGCGGTACACGCAGAGAGATGAGACCCCCTGCATACACCCCAGCTCATGAAACCAGATCACAGGCCAGCTTATGGGCCACTGCACAGAGAGGTGCTGTGACATGGGGGACCTCTGAGAGGATTGCTGTTTAAGAGGGCCAGTGACTCCCTCAAGCAGCTCAATATAGCAATATGATCTAATTTCTTTAGCAAAGCCCATGCTGGTATCTGGTGCCTTTTTGGACTCAGAGAATGTCCTCCTTTGGCACATCTACACATTCAAACAACAGCTGTCCACATATACTCGCCTGCTACATCCCAAGGCACACAATGCATACTCTCAGTTTCATGTATTAATTTTCCTTGTTGCACACTGCCATCACATTATTTTCAATATTTTTGACTTAATTAACCACACAAAATAATATTTATGCCTTTGGGCTGCTGAGGTACTCTGTGTGGATGTTTGCTCAAGGAACACAAGTCACAGTGAGCCAGTTGTGGCAGGGGGACCATGGACCACGTCCTTCTTTGAGTATCAGGGACGAAAATATGTCTGGACCTTATATGAGGAGCTGGAATTTAGTAATGGCTACTTCCACTTAAAAATCTGCAGAGAAGCTGCTCAGTCTGGCTTCGTGCCTCTGCTTGGCATTTGAGACTCACCATTACTGTTATTACATCACCACATTTAATTGTTATATCATTACATCGTTGTTTCCTCAGACCTGCAAACACCAAGCTGCTCTCTATATGCATTTGAAAATGGTTTCCCCCCATCAACTCCTTTCCAGTCATGGCAAAAACCTTTCACTGTTACAATTTTGTTGCTGCCAGAATACTGCCAGCCGTATTTCCAATATATGCAGGTTGCTGATGGGCGCAGAATCAGAAATTTCCACCTGGGAAATTTGAGGGGATGTTGAAAACCTCTGTGTGGATTGGAAAACATCATTTGAGGCTGCATCTAGTTAGCATGAATGTCAAAAAGCTTCCACCTTCTTTAGTCAGTGTGGCAGTGTCCCCAAAGTCCTGTGCTAGAATTTCTCCWCGCATGTGAGACCAGCAGAGAACTCTTCCCTAGTGGTAGGTACATGTGTTGGCGGAGGCAGAAGTGGATGAGGAGCTTTCTCTCACAAATCCCCATATAATACTTGTTTTCAGATGGATTTCCTCAAGAGCTAAGTGAGTTACAGTGCTTCAGGAACATTGTCTCCTTTCAGCATCCCAAGAGGCTGTACTCACAGGACTGGAATCAGAGTAGGTCCCGGCATTTTCCTTATCACTGCTGTTAGACTAAATTTAGGTTTTTATGCAAATTTAGTTTTTTATTCACTGAGCTGGTTTGCTGTATCATTCCCTTGGAACAATTTATTTGGTCACACATGTTCTATTTAATACAACCGAAAGGAAAAATAATTTATATTTAATGTTGGGGGGGGGGGGTGCCAAGTAACAGATTATTCTATTAATTTTGAAATGGCTTTGTTCTTGACAGCTCCAAAAGTCTGTACAGAAACATATTATTTAACCTAGTAGGAGATACATTCCATTTTTTCTGTGTGAGAAAATGATTGTAAATGATAATTTATGCCATAAATCATCTATTTCACTTTAGAAAAACAAAATCAGAGAAATCTGTTTTTCCTAATATGTTTCTCATTTATGTCCTCAGTCCTGAAGCCTATTTCTTACAAGAACAGAGATATGTGTCTCCAAATTAATTTCTAGAACTGTGACAATAAATTAAATACAAACAGGATTAGAGGAGAATTACAGGGAGGTCAGTGCAAGAAATGGAGTACATGTGCTCCTTTTTGACCCAGCTGTTTAGAAACCCCAGGCTCCAGAGTGGACTGAGTTATGAGAGAGGAAGCCACTGATGGAGTCGCTTTCTGCTTTGGTATAATCCTCAAAATGTGCGCACAGCCCTATTTTCTAAAGGCAGCAAGAATCCAAGAGTGGGAAGCAGTTTTTGGCTTTTGGCTTTATGTGCTTTTCCAGCCTATGCACTCCTTAAATTTTCTTTGCTAGTTTTGCTGTGGGACTTGTTTACACTTCAGTTCTTTTAATTTTCTTGTTGGATTTTTCAGGCTTTCTACTTCTGCATAGTAAATTCCAATGGAGCCTCTTCCCCAATACAGTCCTTGCTTTTCAGCTAGTGACATTATTTTTGATTTGAGCAGAGGCTTCTTCCAAGGTGTTTATTGGCTTCTCACAGAGATCTCCAATTGAGTGAAGTTGTTATCTCTCTAAGATGGTTACCCAGTCACTAAAGGGAGTAACAGAAGCATGTAGAAGCCTACACTTATCAAACAGCTAGAAATAAAAAAAGGTTTATAAATTCCCTAAAGAAATTTATGTTGAARAAGGATTTAGGGACTTCAGATGACGCCATTCATGTGTACAGCAGGGAGCAATGGTATTTAGACACCGGTAGTTTCAACTGAACAAACTCAAAGAGGAAGTTTTGCTGTTGTAACCAATCCCTCTAAATCTGGTGCTAGCACAGGTTGGCATATGCTACCTTCACTGTCTGCTGACTGCAGTGGGCAGAGGGGAGGCTTCCAAGGGGTAAGAAATTGCTGGACAAAACTGTGCTGCCTGCTCTATTTTCTCATAAGCAGGGAGGCAGTCACACATCCTAAAGATARTCTTCATATCTCATTTTAATATAATGTTTAAAGTTTATTTCTTAATGTGCTTGTAGTTATTCCCAGGTAATGATCTCCTTGACCTGTGACTGCACATTGCCTTATTTTGATTGAAACTCTCAAGTGGTTCTACCTTTGTAAAGTAAAAGTTTTCTTGCTTAGATTTAGCACACCTTCTGTAAGGGACACCTGTGGGTAAAACCTTCWCTTGTAGGGCAAGCAAACACAAAAATTACATGGAAACCTCAAAAAATGGAAAGACTTTATCAATTTATACAGAAATATTCTTGTAGATAACATGTACTTACATTCAATCTACTGCTAATTTACTAAGCATTTATATCTACTGAGGCACACAACTTTATCTAGATAAGTTAGAAATGCTAAACTGCCCAGTAAATAACATTTTTTACAATATGGCTAAAGGACAAAATAATGTGTACCACATGCCATACTCTATCAGGTCTCCCATGGATTTGACGAAACTCCTTTTTACTGTGCTTGGTTAGACCTCATGGTCTAATTATGAATAAGTGATGTTAAACCTGGAGAAAGACATCAAAAGGTCCCAGCCCTACATGTGGGCCAACATTTAGACAAAAATTAAATGTCGTTGCCTTGTGTAGATTACTGTGTAAATACACAGTAATGCAAGACATTATAAATGCATCTACAGCAAAGAAGAGTGAGACAAGAAGATGTCTGGGCCTGCTTTTGCAGCAGAAGGTCAGACAGAGCTGTKCAGCTCCAGGATGTCTAGAAGGTTAAATCCAATTATAGGGAGAGTCTAAAATTCCTTTTCCTCTTTACTGGTCCAGAGGAACCCACTCAACCTGATACCTGGTAAGGAGCATGCTATCACGCTATGTACAGTCAACTGTGTACAGCATGAAAGCGCCATCCCTCCATTCCCCATGTGAAAAATCAGTCCATCCTAAAGATGAGATAAAGAAACATTCAGGGGACYGATTTGGCAATGTTTTTGCACCGCYACATCACATCTGAAATGAAGTTACTTCTCTTGCAGTCTGGTCTTTGTTACATTGAGACTTAGGACTGTCCCCAAGCCTGGAAAGAGTGGATAGTAAGGTGGTATCTGGCTAAGCATGGGCAGGAAGCTGAGGAAACAGCTTTCTGGGGGATTGTGGTTGAACAGGGCCCAAGTCCAAGAGGRACAGCAGCTACAATTCTGCTGCCATTTGGGAGATGGAGGGGAGCTGGGAATGATGTTCTCCTCCAGGGGACAAAGGCTAATAACAGTAGTATAACCCCTTCACCCATGGTAACTACAAGTCATGAAAAGTGACTAGCCTTACAATAAGGAGCTTAATATTTAGTCTGAAAATTTGCAAGGGGTTCCACAGTCTCCAGCCTATCTCTGTGCAGAGGGACAAGGTTCTCCTCATTCCATTTAAGGCTGCTACTTCTGTGGCTGAGCAAAATGCAACAGAGCACATCAAACATTCTTTTTCTTCATGCATACTCAATAATGTTTATATTGCATTGGTGTTTTTAAGTTCTGGGTAGCAAMGGTTTGGTTTTTACTCAAAAGAAGTTACAAATTTATGGTTGTCACTGGCCTAGGTAAATATGTTAATTTGCAAAGGAAAAGAGCCTCTGTTTGGGATCAGCTCCAGCCACCTGTGATATCCCTTCTGTTTCACATAGGACCTTTTTGTATTCCATGTCAGATAGCCTCGCATTGTTCACTGTTCAGGCCCCTAGGAGAGCAGATTTGGAGATAATAATGCTTTGAGAAGAAGGAAACACCATACCTTTGTTACAGGATCTTCCTAGACCACACATTATCAGTTTGTCTTTTTAGTTATGAAACTCCTAAAGGATCCTCAGGGCTAATTTATTATGTGCTATACATGCTTCATATACAGTAATGCTTAAAAAAATACTTATAGCAGCAATAAGCTAAAAATTATGGTAAGATCCTAGATATTCCCCTACCGTAAGCAAATAATTTGATGCCTCCTAGAGCAGTCTTAAGTGACAAGATCCCCTAATATCCCAGCTTTTATATCTGTATCTTTTAATTATTTCATGGTGTGATTTGTTGAATGCTGACAATTTACTTAACTTTGCCTTAATCCTTCACTGAACTGAACAGAGATTTGTGTTCGTATTTCTGAGATTTCTTCAGCAGTGTTACTTGACCTCATTGTGTAGTTTAAAAGGAGACTGAATGTAGCTATCAGAATCAGCTATTATTTTACAATAATTTCACACTTCATAATCAGTTATTATTTTACAATAATTTCACATTTTATCTGAAGGGCACAGATAACAAAAACTGTAGTTCTTCTGGATTTTCCAGACCTCAGACCATGTCCCAGTTGTTTCTCCATGACTTCTTTTGTGGTTGCTTGCAGAAGATGCTTAATAAGCAAATGGAAAGTTTCTGACTGGTTACACAAGGAGACTGCAGCAATGGATGGACAGTTATGAGGACAGATGTCCTGATGAGATGGTGTCATGGTTTTGCTTGGTCCAGTTTTTGGTGGTGGGGGATGGGGATCAAGAAACCACAAAGATGGCTGCTGTGAGAAGTCCTGGGGGTGTCTCCTTCTTCTTCTTCTGCAGCAAAGAGAGCCCTGCCCCCCTCCTGTGTTTCAGAGCCAACCCATCATTGGTTCTGAGGTTGATGGACAGGTTGACCATCAGGCCTGGGCCAATTACACAGGATAGTTACACCTCTGTGATGACATACTTTGTAGTATTTAAGAAAGAATTCATAACAAGATAGATGCGGCCRCCATGTTTAGGTTAATTGATAGCATGTAGTTTTAGTATCTTGCACTGGAAAAAAACAGAGCAGGAGGGTGAGGAGATGTAAGAAGAAAAATGGAGACACCTCAAGATCACAGAACAGTAAGGAGAAACTGTGCCCTTGCTGTGGTTCTCGGACAAGCTGGAGGAGATAAGTTGTTCTTGAAAAGGACTATTCCCATCATATTGAGAGACACCTGTATAGAGAAGTAAAGCGACCTTGCTGTGAGAGAAAAAACCCTGGCCTTTTGAGGACCGGACTGTTTTTGATTATGAAGCCAAGAAATAGAGAAGAGGTTTGCTCCCCCCACGAAGTTTTGATGTAGAAGAAGCTGTGTTTGGTGTTCTGCCAGGAGGTTTGTGATAATCGGACTCACGTCGCTGAAAAAAACAACATGGGCTTTGAAGGACATTTCTTTTCTTTTCTCCTGCGAGGTAAAGAAGTTCCTTTCTGCTATTAGCAGTTTTACACTGACTGTTTCTCAGAAAAGGACACATCCCACAGCTGGAGCTGTAAGAATGTTGTATCCTACAATGCCTGGACAACAGCTGAGTGTTTTGATCTGTGTTAGACTTTCATTCTCCTGCCCCCGTGTGTGTGAGGGACAACATGGGAGGGGTGGAGATGGGGGGACTTGGAAGAAGAGATGGGTCCCTGGGAAAGTGTAACAGGTGTCTTAAATTGTCCATTTTATTTTTCTTCTCTTTGTAAATATCCCTATCTTTGTTTTCACCCAGTGCCATTCTTAGTAGTGTGTAGTAATAAATCTATCTTGCAACTTAAGTTATGCAGCCTGTCTGACTCTTTGTGGAGTACATAGGTATCTTTCTTCCAATTATGTTTATCTCAAAGCCATAAATTTTCGTGTTAATTGGGTTTTTTCGCTCTCCCTTCTCCCTCTTCGGTGGGGGGGAAAGGAGGGAACGTCGTGGGCACAGTTCAAACCACGACAGATGGATAATTGGGAAGGAAAAACAGAATGAGAAACAGCTTAGAGAAATGCACAGGTCATCATCTGAATATGATGAGTCAGGATCCTGTGCTTTGTGTCTCACTGCCTACCCTGCAGCTAATTCCCTTCATCCTAACTGAACTCTGTTAAACCAGTCAATGCCCTGGTTACATTTATGAGATAACAAG
This sequence comes from Malurus melanocephalus, assembly GCF_030028575.1. Lineage (NCBI taxonomy): Eukaryota > Metazoa > Chordata > Aves > Passeriformes > Maluridae > Malurus > Malurus melanocephalus. The sequence continues at coordinate 243,461 of NW_026623755.1, read as the reverse complement.
GTTGAAGAAGAAATAAAAAGGGATCGTATCTGCCCATATTTCCCATATACTGGTGTCTGTGTGGGTGCTACAGCAGGATCCCTAAGCTTATCTTTCTGTTAAATGTCACAAAGCACCTTGAAAATTAAAAATAAATACATGAGCTGCCCTTGCAACAAGAAATGCAGGAGTGACTTCCTCATGTCCAGCAGTGGTAGGCAAGGCAGGGCTGGATTTAACTGGGAAACTTTCTGTCTAAAACTTCTGAGTATGTCTGTGCTTGTAAGGGGAAATTTACACTGCTCACTCAGTGCACCCGGGACCTAAAATCACACAGTTTTTCTCTCAGGATACTCACAGTTCAGCTCAGTTTACGATCCCAGCAATAGCGGTCAATTTGACATTTCAAAACTCAGATCAAATACAAAATTTGAAACAAGGGCTATGTTCTGCCAAAAGGAAATAAGTCTTCCCAGTGGGTGTGATTTACTTCCAACATAAAGGCAGAATTGAATACTGTGAAATGCACAGATTTCAATTTTGATCAGGCAGCAAATGTTACAGCCTGCATTGAGGACATCACAGGATTGAGGACATCACATTTTCCATCAATGRCCGTGAAGGACATCATAGGAAAAATCAATTGATAGGTGTTTCTAAATTTGTTGCAGGTAATTAGGAATATGTTGTCTCAGTTTTGACAAAATCCCTGACTTTTATTACCTGGGCTTCTTYTTAGAAAGGATGCCAATGGACCAGCCAGGTAATGTGTGGGGAAAGTTAGTTGCAGCTTGAGTGTTCAATAGTTTGCAATGTTCCTGCTGTTAAAATTAAATGTAAAATTGTTCAGAATGCAAAGTCAGGTCTTCAAAAGAAGAAATGGAAGCAGAGTGAATGACTAGATGGGAAAGAAGGTAGTGCAATAGATATTTCAAGTTTAGCTCCAGCACTTCCAAACTGAGGTGCTCAGCTTTAAATCTGTATTGTCAGAGTACACTTCAGTGTGTAATTATTTGCAATTTTATATATTTTGTCAGTATATTTCATGTTATAACAAATGGTCTTTTCCTATGCCAAGATATCCCTAAATTAAATTTGATTGAAATGGCAAATTATGTCATCTGGAAGAAGTGGATGTGTAGTAGATTCAGGACAGGGACTCCCAGCCTGCAGCTGATTGGCTGTTTATACCTTTTGAAAGCTGTAAAGGGATTTTCAAATGAAAGCTGTCCTTGACAGAAGGAAGACTGAGCCTAAGAAGGCCAAAGCTGTCAGCAAAAYAGAATCCAGAGGCACTGGTTGTCAAACTCTCCCAATCCCTGCGGCTTTCCTGACCCTTTGTAAGGCTGTAAGGCAGCAAAAGTCATGCACAGAAATTGCAGGCTGCCTGTGAAGGAGATGTAAGCCTCTGCATCAGCATAAAATGTCACACTGCCAAATTATCTGGGAGCTCAGCTACACTGGGCTTTATTTGTATACCTGGAGCTAACTTCACCCTGCACTTTGGAGAATGCTGCTTCACATGCTACAGTATTTCTCATTTGTGAAGCCTCAAAAGCAATGGTGAAATTGTAGTTATGTGGTGGGACGTATTTTAACAGCTTCATCCAGATCCATGTTGGGCCTTTTTTTCTGTATGAAAAGTCTGAATAAATCTAAGTTGTTAGTGACTGGGGAGTGCAGAGACTGCCTGAAGGCAATGAACAGATGTGTAGGCTGAGTGAGAAATGATAAGAGAAAACTCAGCTTATAGTGCTTGGGCTTCATCAGACTTCACATTACTTAGACCATTAACAGAGCAGAAATAAGTACTGAGGAATGGTATATATAAGGACTTAACATTCATGCCTGTAATTCTTTTATGTTGCCCCTTCAAGGAGGGAATGATGCACTATTGGCCTCTTGCAGAGCAATGCATTTGTTAGGCCCACTTAGGACTCAAAGGTATATTACATGTATTTTCCAGAACAGGCTCTATTAACAATGCTAAAAATTCCAGGTCTATTTGAAATTCTACTTTTTTTCTAGCGGTGGGAAATGCTTTGGCTTTTTACACCTGTTTTCAATAATGACTTCTGTGCTTTAAAACAAAATGGAAAAGATTTCAGGGTTAATGAGCTTTTCCTTCAACAGCTGCAAATAATCTAATAATCTAGCCACTGTGCGTACAGGATGATTTAAGAATTAAAGACATGATTAGAATCTGTTACAGTAATTAGAATCTATTTTAAACCAATTGCCTGTGGCATTACATGGTCTAGTGAAACAAAGGCTGCTGGCTAAATGCTCTTCTTCCACTAAATACAAAAACAAATGTTAGCACAATTTTTTTTTGACTGTGAAAATCAAGATTTCAAAAGTCAAGTGAATCAAACTATTTTTTTCTGCTATTTTTTAAATGCTTCATATGTCACTGAGGCCAATGGAAGGAAGATCACTGACTGCCTTTGGTTAAAATTCATTGAATATATATATTTGTGTATTTAGTGAATAAAAGGAAAATTACAAATTTAGTGAACAAAAGTGTAATTAATTAGGTATGCTAGGTATTATAATCTAGGTGGGCTGGGAAGCACTAGAAGAACTTCTTCAGGCCCCACAAATCATCTAGAACCCCTGACCCACAAATCAGCTAGAAGTATTTGCAGGAGTCAGTGAGCAGGTGTATAAAAGGTAATCCAGCTGATATTGCTGGGTCTCCAAAAAGTTCTGACAATACTGTTTTGTCAAAGGCTGTTAGTGAAATTAAATTCTAATGGCAATAGAAGATCCTCTTGTAGAAAAAGAACAGGTTGAAAGACAAGGGATAGGATTAAATGATTTGTTTCCATATTGAGAGTGGTAGAAGGCAGCTTCCGACTGCCCTGTGTGTTGTGTTCATCAGTGCCGCTCAGTTCAGCCTGAGCTTTTTCCATGGTCAATGGAACCGATTTAATGTGCTGCCAACACACAACTATTGGCTGTTTCTGCCCTTTTCCTCTGCTAAAATGAACCTGTACACAGGGGAACATAATATCTTTCATTTCTTTCTCTTGCTTTTTACACTCCATCTCATACATCAGGAGAGTTCACAGGTCACCAGCTCAGCTGCAAACTGTGGGAACATGGSGGAGTCAAAGGATATCTGTCTGAGGCTGGAGAGTAAAACCAGATCTGAATCTGTAAGTGAGATGGTAACCACACTGTGTGCTGTAGAGGGTATGKTGTGCCCAACACCAGTTCTGCTGGTGCCAGCTATCATAGAATGGCTTGGGTTGGAAAGGCCCTTCGAGATAATCTCATTCCAACTCCCCTTGGCCTACAGGTAGGCCAAGTTGCTCAGAGCAACCTTGCCTTGAGCACTGTCAGGGATGGAGCACCCRTAGTTTTTCTGGGCAACCTATGCCAGTGTCTCACTATCCTCACCTCACTCATCTCAGTGAGAGTTCTCACCCRTAGCTGTGTGAAAATGCAGAGTTAAATAATTTAGAGCTCTGTCACTCTTAACCAGCACTGAGAGGCTTGAGACTGGTAAATGTTACATGGAGCACCTCTTTGTTGAGAAAGCGTTTCCTATTAGTAAGTGATACAAAAAACACATTCAGAAATCCATTTCCTACATTTTCTTCGTTGGATGTAGCAGATAAGGAGGATAAGGTTTGATGATTGACTGACAGAAGGTTGCTTGGGCGATCTGGGATCTGTGAAGATTTCTTACAATGCTGGCATTTTTATTTATTCTGTTAATATAGCAATATAGCACAATATAAACTTGGTTCAGCCTGGCAGTGACTGGCTCATCTGTTTCTTATAGCTTCCTGTGTGTTTGCTTTCTTACCTGTCCTCTAAAGCACATCCCATTTGCCATTGCTTGTTGCCAGGATGGAAACCGACTGACCTTCCTTCAGCTGGTCTCCCCATGCCCTTTATTTCCATGAGACTTTCCATGAGCATCACTTCATTCCTGCCCACCTAAGTGTGCTTGCCTATGTTCATTTATACCCATTTAACCCTCTCACTCTTTTGGTGACACGTAATGTGTGGATGAGATGGAGTTTACATTCTAACCCTTCCTGTTTACCTGATATCCACTATTCCCTTGCACATGTCCTTATCTAGCTCCAGTAAAGCAGGACTGTCCTCTTGACTTATGCCACACTTCAGTGATTTCCAGTAAAATAACGAGTTGTATTTTTCAGAGTTATATAAATAGGGACCACGTTGCTATCACTATCACTTGCCATAATAATAGCAAGTAACATCTGTGACTCATCACTGTTAGAAGAAAGCTTMTCCAGAGAGCAGAAAAGGTGCTTTTACAATGGATATGTTAGCAGTTATTACTGCAAAGAAAAGCCATAACTTTTGAAACAGAATATCAAACTATCAAAGAAATAAACCCTTCTGCTACAGGACATAAACCATATTCTAACTAATAGGGCTAAAATAAGAATTTTTTTCTGGATTCGTTTTAATAGTGAGCTAGTTCAGATGCTCTGTCATTAAGCCCCTGACTGAGAAAAGATGATGAGCAGGGTGGACCCCTGAAATGGCCATTCTGATCTTTCTGTGAATTTGTGTTTAAAAGGGACAATAATTTCAYGCACACTAAGTGTAAGGCACAACACACAACATGTGTTTGTTTTGTAGACAAACACATTATGCASAGTTTTAAGGAATGCTTGACTTACATAGAGAAACACACTAAAAATACTTGCACTTAGCAGTGTCAAAAATTGGAAAAAAAGGACGGAGTAAGTAACGTATTTTAGACTGGATTAATCAAAATACGACTGTAGAAGAGTCAAGGAATGTTTCATCTAGTCTGAATGAAGACATCTACATTGGAGTTGCTATAGGCTTCCTTTGTAGTTGAGAGCTAGATATTTTCAGGGTGGGGTTCAACTGGCTTGTGCTAGACATCTACATGCGATCATGAATGCACCCCAGAGCCACACACTGTTGAACCCCATCAGGTTGTGGAGGATGCAGAACTTTCCTCCTGTTGAGCGAGGACTCCCACTATTTCTTCCTGTGCAGTGGAAGATACAGCTATTTTAAATCCTAACAGTCCTAAGCTGCTTTTTCTCAGACAATGGGCCAGGATCAAGAGGGAGGTCAGGAGATGATTTAGAGTGCCAGGCTGACAGCATGTTAGGCAACATCTCCTTTCCCTCCTCTTGGAAAAGGTAAGGGATCACAGTTACCACTTGCAGTAATTTGTATTAGCCAGGGAAGCGGCTGATTACCTTTGATTGCTGATAGCTCACATCTCTTCCCAGGCAAAAGAATGAATTTTTCCAGCCTCTGAATAAGTGAGCTGTCAATGCTCAAGGGTCTGCAAAACCACAAGAGCTGAAAGGAAACCATGGTTTCAAAACCACCGCAGGTGTGTGAGGAAATCCTTGATGGCATCAGACACCAGACTCTTCCAACTCCCATGCCATAAGACTGCTCTGGACATGCTGCCACCATGGGATTGAAAGATCAGTGTTCCTATGCCTAGTTTTGAGGCTCTGGGTTTTGCCAGTGCAAAAAGAGATTTATGCACTGGGTCATTCAGAGCACCTATTTTAGATTGTTACTCTGAGCTGTCCTCTGGAGAGACTCCTCTCATCCACACCGTACACAGTATCTGTTGTCTCTTAAATAGGATGCATAAATTCCCCAGCATACACACTTAGAAAGGCAGAGAAGATCTGCCCATGAGAAAAATCTCTAAGCAAATTACCCTAATACAAAATTAGGAACAACTGACTTACATAAAACAGGAAAAYACTTATTTTACTTGATGTATTTTTTTCTTTTCGGATGTTTAGGTAATGATGGATAATCAATATGGGAAATAAACACATTTTTAAAGCAAACTTGAATGCAGTCATGCTATCACTGATATATATTCTTTCAGTGCTGCTCAGTTTTCTTCCATTTCCCATTGTTGTTGTTGATTTCCATTGCATAATTACTACATTACAGCACTTCTTAGACTGTGGAAAACAAAATACTGCAGGCAGAGAATCAAGTTTTAGACTGCAGTATATATGTCAAATCCTCTCAAAAGCTGGAAATCTGCAATTACATGCTGAAATATTGCCTCACTTACCAACTGATATGGTCCAAACAGCAATTATTTTGGCAAAAGCCTTAGTTCTTGAGTTAAAGCGGCTGTGGTGGATGGGGTTTCGAATGGCAATGTAGCGATCCAGGGAGATGGCACAGAGGTGCATGATGGACGCAGTGGAGAAGAGCACATCCAAGTAGATCCAAACGGCACAGAGCTTTCTAGGGAGAGGCCATTCGTATCCTGTACAAGAGAAAGCTGGCATCAGCTAAAGATGTGGCAGATAGGTTTGGTTGTGACACATCTCAGTGCATATGTCTTTCTAGGATAGTAGTAAGTACTAAGTAGTAGTAAGTGATATATTTAGAAGCTGCCTGACACTGTTTTAAGAAAATATTTTTGTTTGCTTGCAGCCTTCTAACTGTAGCTTTTGGGGTTAACTTTGCTTTTTTTCCCAAGCTACAGGCAGCATATGTTTTTTTTCTTTTTAATTCTATTTGCATAATGCTAGTGCTTGATGCTATAATTAAACATTTTTGGCAGCAGATCTATGGAAAGAAAAGTAATTTTATCATTGTAAACCTGCAAGTTTCCAGTTTTGTTTCTGGACTTTTTATCCATGTATTTACTGCATTATCAACACCTGCTGATATGCAAAGCTGCCTTAATTATGAAAGTAAAACTTAAGATTTAATGGCAGCTAAAGAAAAAAATTATTTTGTTGCATATCAGTGATATTTATCTCACTTGTCTTTAGGCTTCTACCACATACCTAAATAAGGATATTCGCTCTGTCAGTACATATTGATAGACTCCTGCAGGGAATGTAATCCAAAGCAGATGCATTAATGTTTACCAATATCCAACCTACAGCTTCTTTGCTGCAAATTAAGCCCTTACTTTTTTCCTTGTTCTTTCCACTACCTGTGAAGATTAATTGATTACTTTCCTTTCTCGAAGCTGTTAGGAGATGGCTATCATGTCTTGCCTAGTTTTGTGGTTGTTTTTTTTTTTGTCTTCCAGTCTAAGAAAAGCCAAGTATTTTTTCTTACAGATCATGCTTTTAAAACTTTTGTGCTTCTTCTTTCTCTGCCCTGGAGTCTGTTTAATTTATCTGCATCTTGTATAACTTCACTGACTAAAACAGGACTTGGTACCCTTGCAAAGGCCTCCTGATTGTTAAGTGAAATAGTAGATTTCTTCATGGATCTTGAAGGGAAAGTCTTTGAAATTATAAGTGCCTTTTGTATGAAAATATCATGCTAATGAAGCACGTTTAGCTAATGATACATTTTGACAGCCAAATCTAGTTCAGCATTCTTGAAGCCTGACTTGTGAATTTCCTCAGCAAAAGTTGGTTTGCTTCTTTAACCTTGCAGTCATCACTGAATTGTTGTTGGTTTCAGACTTTTTCTTCAGGTGTCCAGATCCTCGTTGATGATTCTCATCCTGTCCCTCTGAGTGCTTGTAACCTTTCCCAGCTTGGTGCTTTTGGAAAGCTGTGTAAGCTCACACTCCACACACTGTACAGGTTGTTAGGAGCTGTACTGAGCAGACCCAGGCTAAGCAGAACCCTGCAGGACCCCCATTCAAAAGCCCTTCTATTCCTGCAGGGAACCACTAATAGCTTTCCTTGCAGCAAGTTTTGCAGTTATCAGGGCCCTTATCTTGTAGCGATTTAATTTAGTGCGTAATTACCCAAGCTGCCCGTGACGGTGTGGCACTGGGCAACGCCAAAGCTTGTACTGTGAATATGCTAGTATTTGGGGGAGTTCCTGTCTTCTTTGGAGATACAGTGCAAGATTTGCATCAGCAGGAATGGAGAGAGAGGCAGAGGAGGTAGGTCTGTGCCTAATTAAATTTATCTCAGTGAGCACTGAGGAGACTTATTCTTTGGTGCTCTTGGGTTGCTGTAAGATGAGCTGACCCCGACAAGCCATACAACATTTATGGATGTATTTTATAATGTTTTCTGGTCTTCTGTTGGGAAATCTGGTCCCTGGAGTATGTTATGTGCCTGGCTTTCGGGGCATGACTTTCCAGTAGCATCTCTCTGTCAGAYCAGGTCAGTTTGCACAGGGAAAACTGTTAAAGTATTTTACTTTTGCCAATATACAACTGTTCTCTTGCTTCAGGGACCTTTGGAACACATTTGTCCTATCCTTCTAGACTTCTTTGCTATAAACCAAAATGGGCCAGGGATAAAGCAGCATCTGCCAGATAAACTTCCTTAGAGACTACAAGTTCAAGAATGGAGAAAGTACATGAAAGCAGAAAACTCTGGATGCAATAAGATGTACCCTTAGGAAGATGTAGATAACATCCTCCAGGAAGCTTTCTGCTCTGTAGACACATTCACCTTGGCAGAATTTGCTGGGTGCCACCTTTTCCAGCAGACTCTAGGGCTGCTGGTTGGATGGACCCTGCCTGGCCCAAAGGGTACAGACCGGCACAGGCACGTGACTGGCATGGCTGGGCCCCTAAACCAGAATTGCCCACAGTAGCTATAAAGCTCTCAAGAAAATMATCTCTCTTTTGAGCAAAACAATCCCATACCCTCCAGGGGGCTGCAGAAGGGGTGGTGGAGCTGGAGCACACTTGTTCGCAGCCTTGGGGATGTCTCAGCAGAGCAAGTGTGTGCAAAGGCCTCCAGTTCAGGCTCAAGACTGTCAGCATAGATGATSTAGCTGAAGTTGAGCAGGTGAGGCCAAGAAAATGCTCCTGTGGGAGGTTTCCCTCCATGCCATCACTGGTCATCCTAGAGGTTGATGGTGCACCAAGATCGATCTCCTGGTACCTCTGTTCACCACCAGATGATTTTCCACCCCAAGTTATGCTGCCTTTGTTCCTGGTGTTGCAAAGGGAATAGCGGGAAGAGAGGAGGCAAAGCCAGCACAGCCCCTCCCCTCTGCCTTCGGGTGCCCTGCGTCTCCTGCACTCCGGCCGTCGCCAAGGAGGGCGCGCAGCCTTTCCCCGGGACGAGGGCTCCGGCTTCCCGGCGTGTGGGAAAGGCATCCAACTCCCCAACCCCCAGTTCCTTCCCGAGACACGGAATTCGGGCATCTCTTCCCTCGGCAGCGGAGCCTGGCCAGCAGGAGTCCCTGTTGCTTGTCTCACGCACGATTTAAATCTCACCCATCGGACAATTTCTGTTTCACGCTGTTCCTCCCGCCAAAGGTAATCGCACACTAATACGGTAAATCACAGCGTTGTAYCATCACTGATGCCAAATGCAGTTTGCAAATGCTACTGAGGGAGATCTGTGTAGAGATACCGCAAATGGAAAACAAACTTCCAGTTTTCTGGATTAAAACTCCCTTAGGTCACAGGCTCATGTCTGAGCCTTAACTGCTAAAATAATGCAGTAACAGAAATCTTTCCAAACAATCTCACTTTCCTTCTGACAGTGCCTAGCCTCTCTCTGAGCTGTAGCAAATCAGTTGTGGCACTGGAAGAGTCATTTCTGAAGTTTAGGGATAGTAACCACCTGACAAAATTGGTGCTGAATGCATAGGGCGCTGCTTTTCCCTGTGTGAGCTCTGGTGCAAATGATTTTGGTAAAAATGAGAAGAAAGATCTGCTATTAATCACCTTCAAGGGCATGAACTGTGAGTCATTATTAACTTAAATAACTTCTCTAAAGAAATTACAGCTTTGCATTTGTAAATGTTACTAAACAGGCAGAATTAAAGCCCATCCATTTCTTAACTCCCACAATATTTATTCCAGCATTTGCRGGTAAGTAGATTAATACTTACCCTAAGCAGAGTATTGGTGATAAGAAAATTATTTACATTTGTATTACTTCATTAAAATAATTGGGGGGCTGCCTACTTTGAATCTAAGAGTAGTAATTAGTGCTTCAGTGAATATTTGCAGAGCAAAGTAACTGGCAGGACCCTACATTGTCATTAGGAATATGAAAATTATGAGCCAGGGAAAACTGAAAGCAATAGAAAGAACAAAGCCTCTTCATATACACTTTGAGAMAATTCATGCGACAACCGGGTAATAAACTAATGTTCTGGACTCTGTTTAAAATGCTTGTAACTGGAAATGTTTTCCTAAAAGTAGGAAAAGATTTGAGTACTTCACCTGTTTCATCCATTAACCATTAACAAATATTTCAACTTATATACAGTGATAACAATTTTCTGTGGTAAGAAAATGAAATCATAATAACAAGATGTTATTGCATGCATCATTTAAGGTTTGTCAATATATGAAGTAGGTTACACAGCTGATACTCACCGTAGAGTATGGTTAACATCGACACAGGCATGACAAAGAAACCCAGTAGCATATCAGCTATAGCAAGTGACATTAGAAAATAGTTAGTGGCATTCTGTAGTTTTTTCTCCAGTGAAACAGCCATGATGACAAGAATATTTCCAGCAATGGTTAAAACAATYACTATCACTGTCAGCAAAGCCGGCCAGTTTTTCTGTGAAGGGCAGCATGGTGGAATCACATTACTTGCACATGAAATATTGGTTAGGTTGTCAGAGCTCACAGTCAAGTTGCAGAGATGTGATATATCAATTTCTCCAGCTCCATAAATATTTCTGCAAAGTCTTCTCTCATGATTTATTTGTATGAAGGAGTTTGCAGTTGGGTTCACAGAGCTCTCTTCATCACAAAGAACATCCATTGCTAAGTCCAAAACCACAGAGATAAATAGTGAAAACCAGGAAATTATCACCCTTTGTCACCATTGAGCATTATATTCCTCAGCTCTCCATGCCAGAATTTGAGGGAGCGCAATCTTTTGTCGACTGTATTTTTCCCACTAGAGTGATGTAGAAAAACACACCAGAATTACTCCAAAAGCTGAAACATTTTGTTTTCAGTTCCATAGGAAGTGCTGGAATAAATTGAAAACCCAGCTGAAAAGTAAATYCAGGCTGTAGGATAGAGAATGTGGACTTGAGGATTCAGAGAGCAAAAATGTGGGAGAAATAAGAGATAAAACTTTTGCAACCACTAGGACTCCCCTCTGAAGCTACATCTTATTGCTATTGGTAACTGTAATCACACCATTTTTAAAGCAGCAGTATTAAAATAGCTTGCCATACTAAACAGCCGAGCGCTCACTTCCCTATTAAGAAAGTTGATTAATGATTCCATCCAGCGTCTTTCTCTTGAAATAATTAGATATGCTCTTATTTATAGTGCATCTTCCATAATATGGCTGAGAGTCTCTGTCTTCTGTTGTATTTCAATGTCATTTTCAGCCTCATATCAGAGATCACACATCCTGCTCCATGCTGATTTTTGTAGCTAATTGTACCTTTTGGCCCAGCATGGCTTCAAAATGGAAATTAAACAACTAGATACTATTATGAAAAAATACAAGTTAAGGAACACTTACATTACACTTCAGAGCCCATTTTCAAATTGCAATTAGATGTACTTTGTACCCTGGTTTTATCATATTCTTCACTGTGTTTAGCCAGTTTCGTGTCCTTTTTCTTCAGTCTCCTCCCCAGTGGTGGTATTTGTAATAGTTCTCTGACTTCTAAACTGCACACTTGAGTGAAGCCAGTTCCTGTGCAGTGAGGCTTGCTCTGCTCTTCTGAGAGATAGGCTGCTTGCTGGCTCTTTCCTTGTGCATTTCCCCGCCCCAGGGCAAGCTATATTTAAAGTAATAATAATACCAGACCCCTTCTTGAAGTGACACAAAAGAAAGACGCATGCACACACTCACGAAAAAGCAGCCTTCTCGGAGGAATTACCGATTGCAACAGAATTTCTTGCTTGCTGCCTAGTTCGGATTGTCAGACCTCCCACTATCTGGATGTCATAAACTGCAAGGTAGCAACAGCAGAGGAGGGCAGGGGAGGGCAGACCACAGAGGGTCTTTTTTAAACCAGCAGCTTTTTCAGCGTGTGTTTCAGAGGTTCTCTGCTTGAGGGCTTTTTCAGGGCACGCTTTCAATTTGTGACGGATGGCTCACAAAGAGCTGCATGCAATTATGGGGATTTACAAGGATGCAGGCTTGAGAGAGACAAAATCTAGGGATTGCGATGGTATATATGAGGGAAATATATTTGAGACGTTTTTACCATTTAGAGGGGAAATTCCACCAGCCTTAAAAGGCTGGCATAATATTCAGTCCCCTTCAGTTTTAACACCAGGTCTGTGCTGACATGTGAATCAAATTGGCAATAGATACTTATAAAAATTGAAGTCACTCTGATGTCATGCACATTCGGAGGTGGATATAACACCTAACCCCAGCAGCCTGTCCCGAGCAGGTGTCCCAAATGAAGCAGTTCAGTAAAACAAAGCATTTGTACAGCAAAAGGGAAACAAAACAGCCCCACGCTGCTTCTGCCTTGTACCTCTGCTGCCAGGACACACATGAAGAAACAGCCCACTCTTCAATTTGCCACCTAACACAAAACCTGCTCCCAGATTTTCTGAGACTTACAGTTGTCAAAATATATTACAGATTTCCCTCATGCCGAGGGCAATGGATTTATGCAGGCAGGCTCCGACAGTTTCCAGTGAGAGCTCGGAGGGGTGCCAGTGTCACTGGGCACCTGTGGGTCTTGGAAGGCACTTGGGAGCTGCGGGCTGCTCCCATAGCTCAGGTCTATGTGCAGCACTGTTAACCCTTCTGCAGATCCTAGGGAATTTCAAACACATGGAGTGTTACTACAGCTCTGCTGACATCTGCTAATCTCTCTTCATGGACCAAAACCTTACCAAAGTGAGTCTCAGAGCACACACTGGAGCCCAGTCAGATCAGTGGGGCAGAGTTTGTAAAGTAAAGTTCCTCTGCAGCCAGTTTTACTCACAGATGAACCCAGCAAGACAGGGCAGACAAGGCAGTAGCTCCCACTCATGCCCACGTGGGACTAGGAAATATGTCATCCCAGTACTAAAATTTCCCAATCCCATAGGTGAGATCAGAYGACTATCAGAGAAGACAAACTGATGAAATAAGGTGATAATGCTGAGTTTAGCAAGAAATGTTTCAGCCCTGGCAGTCTCATCCAGGAGTCAGAAGAGGCTCTTTCCTCTCTCCTTCCATGCAATAACCATATGGGTTACTGCATTCACCAGCTGAATTCAGCATCCATGCTCCAGAGGGTTTGGCAGCCATCCCCATGAACACGAGAGACCATATCGGATGCAGAGGGTGGGCTCCACTCCTGCTGAATGCAGCTACTTGTGCAAAACAGGGCACAAGATTCCTTGGCTAGGGCTACAAACAACCTTCATGAGGAACCCAGGTGTCCTGTTGTTTCCTTCGAAGGCTGAGTCTGGGCCCTGACAGCTATAATGTAGCAGTCATGGGTGTGTCCTTTTTTCCTAAGAAAAAAGTAGAAATATGTTTATTGATATAATGCAGTGATTTTGCAAAACTTGATGGTAAATGTGACAGGGGTTTAATAAGATCTGATGACAAGGTGCCCTTGATTATTTTTAGAGGACAGGATCAGACAAAACAGGCAGAGAGAGAAACTTTCCCATTAAGTCATGAGGTTCAGAAAAGACATCCTTGTGTTTTAAGCTCCTTCTCAGAAGGGAGTTTATGTGTACCTCATTCCAAACTTAGTCCCAAGCTTGGTCAATAGTATCTCAAAGATCATCACAATCAATCCTTTGTGTCACTTAGCTAATATTTCAAAGCTTAGCATGCTATTAATCACTCACCAAGAATCTCTTGAGTCAAAGAATTTCTCAACTTTGAGGAGTAGCCTTGAGAGCTACAGCTTAAAGTTTGAGCTTCTGCTCAAACGTCCACTGTCCTGCAGGAGAGATCAATGAGTCCTGGCTGTCCTGACTATTTATGATATAAGATAATTGACTTATAGTCATATTTGTATACCAACTACAGAAGTTAATTTCTTCCAAACTTGACATGAGTTGGACCTTGACAAACACTATGATTAGGTGTGTACAACGACTCATTTACGACTGTAGGACATCAGGAAGAAAATGCTAAATGTTGCCTTGCCTAAGACCTCCTTTGCAGCTGCATTCAAAAGCTCTTCATATAAGGACTGCACTATTTACTTAGGCGTAGCTTAGATACTCAAGTGTCTATCGCAAAGTCTGAGTGCCTTCTGAAAACTAAACTGTCCTCACAGAAAGCAATTTGGCATATGTGAAACTGAGGCACAGGTGTATTAAAAWTTTTTTAAGGTTTGCTCATGAAGCATGGATAAATAAGAAACCACTTTTGTGTAGGTTGATATTTCAGAAGCAAATCTGTGATCTTATGTCTTCTAGCAAAATATATTGGATGTGCAAGTGATCATGAGTTTATTTTATTATTTATCTCAGGACTTTTTTTTTTTTACTGCAAAGGTCATCTTGCCTCCTCCTGAGAACCTGAAAATTGTTTTCCTTTCATGTAGTATCATCACAGGTATCAAGCGAAAAAAGTGTCCAATCTTCCTTTGCAGAACCCAACAAAAGGAGGGTACCAGAGTTCTCATCCCTTTGCAAAAGCAGCCATGAGCTGTACCTTGAGAGTTTGGTGAGGAACAACTGCTGGGTGATTAGTCATGTCTCAGCCAGCCTTGACCATTGCTTTTCCTAAAGGTGGAAAGCGCTGGAAAAGTATAGCTCCCATGATCTTCTATTTTAAACAAACTAGCTTCCAAGCTGAAAGCAGCAGAGCCTCACACGCTGTGACCTGCAATTCCAGGCAGCATGTCTGCGCTGGAAGCAGACAGCTGCGGTCTGTCCCAGCCTATGGAAATACGGTGAAATCTTAGCTTAAAATGGCAATAATGTGATCTGCAGTAGACAGAAAGCAGTCTCTAGAAACACAGCTGGCATGGGAACAGACTGCATATTGCTTTTTGATTTCTGGAAGGCACCAACATAGAATCCATGAAAGCCCCTCCCCTGCTCTGCAGCTCTGCTCGTAATTTTTTTTGTAGGACATTATTCTGTTCTCTTGGGCAGGGTTTTTATGCTTGGCATGGTGCACATAAACACTTCCTAGAAATGCTGCTTTTCAACAATTTTCATCTGAAATGGAGAAGCAAAAATCCTAGTTTACATAATTCAGATTTGATGCTCTCAGGATTGTTTCAGGTTTATAAATTGCCAGTTTCTTAGTTTTCCATTGCTCTCTGGTGTTCTGAATGGGCTTTGTAATCAGTAAGTGTAGTAGTAACTGCAGAGATTRATCAATCACTCTGATATCTAAAAGTGAGGCAAGTGGAATGTAAATAATTTGTGTTGCGGTCAAGTCTACTAGAGTTTGGTGTCTCTGCATTCATCAGGAGATGTTGGATGTGATTCAGAGGATAGCTATTATAAACCAGAACTAATAACTAAAAATCCTTGCTCTCCTTTTGATGCAGATGATCTCACTCTGCACCTCTCAGCCTTCTAAACCCAMGCTATCTCATTCAGATGAGAACAACTTGACATGAGCCCTCTGAAAACGATGCTGGAACAGCATCCCTCAATCTTGCTGTTCCCAGGTGATGATCCCGAGCAAGCTGGGTGCTGTAGCACCAGAGCCCTGTGTGCAGGTGACTGTAAACCTGAGGTGAGTAACTGGTATGGTGTTGTAGGGGTCTTTGCTGTGGAACTGGCTGTCTGTATTGATTTGCTCTGGATTGCTTTTGAATGACAACTGAATATTAGAAGTTGATGCTGAAGGGAAAGCTGTAATAACTCAGTTTAACTATAATTTCTAAGTAATAAGAAAATATAAATATGCGTATAACTGAAGCTCTCTAAATTTTCATGTCTATCCCACACACTAATGCTAGTTTCAATCTCTGTTCAATTCCAGGTGAAATTGAATTAATATCTTGCTTTTAAAAGCCGGATTGTCTCGTTCATATGTGAGTTTTGGAAAGATGTGCTGTGTTCCTGAGGATTTTTAGGGTGTCATCCTTTCAAATCACATTATTATTTCAGGATCTACAAATTCCTCTGCATACTTCCAAGTGGAAGCCAAATGTGAGAGAGAGCCCAGAGCACCTTAAGGCACATCTTTTACCTGTCTAAACCCATGCACCAAGGTCAGATTGGTAACACTGTACCTTCAGTGTCATTCCAATGGASCTCAATGGAATTACTGTGGCATAAAACTGATGTAATGATTAGTTGGCTAGAAACTGGACTCAGTATTATTTCTTTTTCTCATGTGCAATTTGAACTGTTCAAACTTTTCTTTCCCCATATCAAAACTTTTTAATGGGAGGAAGTTATTAAGAACTTCAGTTTGGAAGTACCCAAACATTTTGATTCAGTCTTGTTGTTCTAAATATGGTATTTTAATATTGTTGAATTAATAATATTTTCTTATGAGCCAGCTAGCTGGCTGAGATGCAAATTGTCTTATTCCCTGATTCTCCTGGGCAATTTATATACACCATGACAGCACACCCGGAGACAGTTTCAAGTTGAACCGAGTTGAAATACAATATTCTTGTTCAGCTAAAAAATAAACTGAAACATTTGGTTTGGGTCAAGCCCGTGTAGTGAAGAAAATATTTGGTTTTTCTTTTCCCAAAGGAAATCTGAATGCTTTGGATAAAATTGATTGTTTCCTTGAATAGAAAGTTGATTTTGTGGAAACTTGATTTCCCGCTAGAGGCTGAACTGTTGGGGAGTGTCCCTAAGCTTTTGTGCTGAAGCAATGAATGGCCTCTTGATACTTTAAGGAAGAACCCTGCAGCCTTATGTAAAGAAAACTCTAAAAATTTATGCTTTATTTTAGTGAAACCTGAAGGAAAACATTCTTCTCCATGTCTTGCTCTAAGCTGTAAATATTAACTATTTATGTAACTGAAAATGACCCTTTTGTATAACTAGAAGCACCTGCGGACATTTGATTTATTGAAACTTGTTTGGCTTTGAATATTTTCATTTCAGCTCTGCTAGGAATAAGCTGATAGGTTGGCTTGCTTTGAGACAATATTATGTAGCCACTTGAGTTACAATTTGGGCAGTTTTTCTGTAGGTAAAATTTTATTGCATCCAGACATACATTACATCAAATCCCATGAAGCAAAGCTCCATATTCCATGCATTAATAACTCAATCTCTTCCACTATTTTTTCCTTCAGTTTAAATTTCCAAACAATAGTGAGCATTTTCCACTTGACTTGTTTCAGCTTACTGCTTAAAGATGCACTGGCTGCCCACAGTTAACACCAGTCATCATCCAAAGCCTGTCTCACCTCAGCTGTTACCCAGTGAAATAACATCATTTTAATGGGGTAACCAAACCATACACCATATTGCAAAGGTGGCTTGGTAGGAACTTTCTGCCAAGGCAGCATCATCTCTGGGGACTCTTACCGCTTTTAGCTGGATTAGCCTTTTATCAGGGGATAGACACTGCAGAAGACAATGGGGGCACTTCATAATTTCTTCTTTTCCCCTCTTCAAAAAACTTCCATCACTTTTATGATCAGTACAAAGAAAAGAAAAAAACAAAAGGGAGACAAAAGCAATTGCATTTTTTTTTAATGTTCCAGACAGTGATTTGTCCATATTTTTCTGGGCTAATTTTTTACGCTTTTTTTTCTCTAGTAGCATATAAGAAGAAATGCAAGAGTAAAAATGAATCCATAAGGACCTTCCTACATTTACGCTTGGACATTGATGGATGGAGAAGTGTTTAAGAGAAAAAAAATCAATTTTGAATCCACAGATGTGGGTCACCTCTTCTGGATTGCAGCATTGTGTGGTAGCAGGGATTAACTCAATAGATTTGTACCTCTCAGAGGCTCATGGGCTCACCAGTGTAAGGCAGATCGTACCACAGAGCTGTGAAATAGGTGGGCACCACAAGAATGATAATTATAATATTTTTACTTTGCATGCATTTCTTGCTCTGAAAATATGGCAGAACCAAACAGCTGCAGTGCTGAAGTTTTACATATATATAAATATATGTATATACATATATAAATATAGCTGCTATTTGTTACAGCTCCCTATTACATCTGGCATGTGACTGCTCTTACATTTTTCCTCTGTTGTTCCTGGGATAGCACATTTTTGCAAGTTATTAAGTTACAGCAGGTAATTTATAACCATCAAAGTGGAAAATACTGTACAGTGCATGAATTGTCATCAGTATGAATGTCTGTTATTAAATATGTGCTACATTTCTAGGCATATGCAATTATTCCTCATTGAAAAGCTTATGAGTTTTGCTATCAGGTTTTGTTTAGTTATATTTAACTGATTGTAACAGCTTTAATGGATGCATGCGAGAGTCCTGTAAAGGACAGTCCCTGATAGGCCTAATTTAGTATGAAGTAAGCAAAGTTGTCTTTATGCATTAAATTGAGGTTGTTTGAGAAATGTGGACTGGCAAGAAAGTGCAAACAAGTAACACTAACTGACGGAGCCCTTACATATTATTAGTGATACTGTGACTATGGCTTGTCATGAGTGTCAGTTGGCTTTACAGGCTAGGATCCAGTTTGCCTGTTTAACACAGATATGCACCTGAATTGTAGATATACAGAGAAACAGTTCCCTCTATGAAAAGGTGATTGCTTCCACAGATTCTGTGACAGTGAATTTAGGGCCAGGCTTTTAGTGGGTTGCGGAGCTGGATCTCACTTTTACTCATTTCGTGTAAGGTGGCGATTCCCGTGTCAAGGTGTTGATGGTATCTTCACAGTAATGTCTGGTTCTTAAAACAGGAGAGTCAAGAGAGATTTACAATATACAGTAAAAGAATTATGTGGCCTCCAGGTACATAAATAGTCTTTTACATGTAGACACTGTGTTGTCTGAACTAGTTGACTCAACTAGTGACTCAAATTAATGTGTGCTGATAGTTGGCTGTAACTTCCAATATTTTAAATACTGTGTTTCTTGCAGAATGATTTTACTGTAATTTAAGGTGTTCTGGAGGAAATGTCGCCTCCTTTTGGCTTAGTGATGGAACTAATGCCCAGCTTTTCTTTTAGACACAATATGTGACCAGATACTCTCTTCAGAGCCTGCAAAATTCTGCTGTGAAGGTCCTAGAGAGATCACAAAATGCAACAACTTGATTTGTAAGAGGAGCTGTTATTATTTACCTAGTTCATTAGACACTGCTTTATCTGTGTTCTGGTTCCTGAATGTCACTGGAATCCATATGTTTTTCTTTAGAACAATTAAGGTAATCAAAAGTATTTACTTAAAGCACTGAATCGCTTAAAGAAACAAGTGGAATACTACTAAAATATAAAATACTTTTCAGTGAGGTTTAAGATCTCTGTCAACATTTTGGATTTCATCTTCTTTTGACTCATTTTTGAGTCCCCTGAAGATCCAAATATCAAGTTTACTGTCAATTTCCACCAGGGAAGCAAGTACTGTAAATTGGACTACAAGTAAAGAACTGATTACTTTATGTAATTTAATTTATACCATTCTAACATATGTCAAAACATCACTCTGTTATGGAGTGCAGTAAAGGTCTGACTTATGTTAAGAATATTTTAGGACAATCCACACTCACTGGGCATCTCCAGCTCTTATACACCCATACTGTGCAAACATGGGCTGCAGCTGAGTATTAGAGCCACACAGGGCAGGCACAAGAATCCCTGAGGGCACCTCTGATCTGAGTTAAATTAGCTTTATTGAAATATGTCTTTTAAATGAACTGAGCCTGATGTCTTTCTTGTACTGGAATTAGTCTTCTTAATGATGCTTCCTTGAGAGTGGCTGATGAGAGGCAGGAATGAGGGAACAGTCATTACTGGATGAAAGTGGTGAATGGTAAAAGTTATCCCCTTTCTTTCAGAAACAAGTTTTTATAGTGCCTATTAATACATTATGGAGCATTGCCGCACTCTGTAGTTAATGCACACCAATAAATCTCAGCTGCTGCACTGCCCCGGTCATCTGAGAGATGCGCTGGCACAACCCAGAGCAAGGAAGATGTGTGTGTCTAGGCCCAGGACTGATATGGATCAGGGTACTTCCCAAAGCACACATATTCCCCATGGGGATGGCTGCTGGCACATTGTGTAGCCCTGGCAGCTRTCCCTTGGGAGATACCATGAAGGAAAGGCTTCATCAGCATTGCCTGTTCTATGGCTGCAAGGACATTCTTGGGCTGCCCACAGGAAGGGTGGGAAGCATCCTGGAAAGCCTGGACAGTAATTCCTGGACATGGGGGCAGTGACTAACTGGGACCTCTACTACAGCTCTCATATGGTGAGAGAGGCACAGGCAGAAAGGAAGGCACTTCAAAATGCAGATGTGAAAGTAGATATTCAGTTTGATAAGGAGAAGAGATATCAGGAACAGGGACTGCTGCAGAGTGGCAGGACCTGCAGAACAGGAAGTAAAGGGTGTATAGGAAAATAGGGAAAGATTTGGTGTTTGACAGATGAAGGAAAAAAAGGGGAGGGAAGGAAGAGCTGTCATGATCTCTTATGATATGCAGATTCATGAGTCAGGTATCAGGCATGTAGAGTCAGATGAGTCTTTGACAAAAACTCCCTTGCAAGGCAAGGAATGACCCTTTCCCACATCCATGGTTGGAAGTTTGTTACTTCAAATGCAAAAACTCATAAAGAAAGCTSCAAAAGTGTCTTCATGGTCCTATAGGGCTCTCTTTAAAATTTTAGTCTTTTGGCTTTTGGACACTATCAAGTACTAATTTGAATGCTCGTTTACTCTTCCAAACTTTTTATAGTGTTTTGTTTCCATGTTTGTCAGGCATGCCGTAGAAGAAAAACTGCTCCAAGTATCTTAGACTCATGTTCCTGTTTGTACTAAGAAAAGGAGAGGTTAGCAAGGGAGCATAGTGTCCTTCAAACCACTGGTAAATCAATGTAAATGGAAAATCTCCTGTTTTCAGTCTAACATGTTTCCAGGAGAAAAACAGCTCTCATCTTTGCCAGGTCCAGAATCTGATCCTTAGTGATCTTCTAATTACCATTTCCTGAGGCACTCTGCCAGTCTCCTGACTTTTGATACCTGGAACAATGGAAATCCCGTGACAGTCTGAGAGAAAACAGTGAAGAATCTACTTTTATAAAGGCTTGGACAGGTGAGCTTTCAGTATAAACTGTGTGTAGACAAGAAGTCATAATTAGTTACACAGGTTATAATGAGGAACAAATTCAGAACAGGGATTCATGATCTTTGGGTTGCAGGGGCTGGCTGGTGCCACTCAAAGTCCTATCACGGACTGCTTGGCAGAGGTTGGAGCCTGCATGTTTATATGTGTCTGGTTTTATTTATAGGGCATTTTGGGATTTCACAATCCAAGGCAGAAAAGGCAGTGGGAAAAATGCATTTCCTTTCCTGGTTGCCTCGTAGAGTTACTATGAACACAACTCACTTCTTAGCAACATACTGTTTACTGAAGTCAGGAGTTGTGTTCAGGGCATTTTTGGAGTGAAAATGACAGAAATGCCTAAAGCATGTTGACTTTGAAGAGACACTTCTGCTGGAAGGACACTTCTGCCATTTCTGCTTTACACCTTGTCCTCAAGAAGCACGTAATGAGGGGAATAGAAATCAAAATGTTCTGTGGTGTTGGAAAATTTCAAGGCAATGAGACACACCTGGCACATGGTAGGTGGAATCAGTACATAACAAGAGAGCTAAATTGCTTCCTTGATGTCCTCTATGAAGTGTTTAAATTAATGCATGGCTTTTAAATGCAAGATTCGAGACAGAAATTTCCTTCTGAAAGTAAATCGGGCATCCACCCAAACTCCTGACAGGAGATGAGCCTTATATTGTGGCCCTGTATAATGGCTGAAACCCCTGGGCCCTGCCAGCCTGGCAGAGCCCGAGTCCTGACTCAAGGACTGTTCAGGGAATACTTTTTTTCCTGTAAATACGTGCTTAAATATCAGGCTGCTGAACTGGTGCATCTGGCTTGACTTATCCTGTGTTGGTGATACGTGAACAAAGACAATAGCATGATCCAAGACAAAAAAAAAGGAAGCCTCTGTAAGAGTAAGAACTTCTTTTTCCTAACAGTGAATTCACTGATATTTCATTAATATTCCCACTAATGTGAAGTTAATGGAGGATTGAGCTCCCACAAAATGTAATCGGGAAAATGGGGGGGCAGAAGTTCCTGCATTGAAATGCATGAGCTATGTCAGTGAATCCAAGAAGAGTGATCCAGACCTATTTCATGGGCTGTACCCTTCAGTGTGTGTCCTGGCAGGGGGGCGCATTACTTACTGGGACTTGTGGGTGGTTCTCCAAATAATTAAGTCAGTGCTACCCACCTCATTGCCAGACTATAGAAATTTCCTGAGCTCCAGGAAAATGCAAACATGAAGCTGAAGAACAATGAACCTCCCCCCTGCAGCTGTCTGGGACAGGACTCCAATTTCCCAATCCTACTGCTGCTCTTTAGATGTTTAGATACATTGTTCCAAGTTCCCATAACAACTGTGTGTGCTGGTAAGGGAGATCAGTAAGCTCTGTCCTGTCCCAACTAAACAGCAAATTACCACCTGAAATCTGCTTTCTGGATGTCTCCCACCCAGCTCCTGGCATGAGCTGTTGGTCGAGGTTCACCTACACCGTGTAGCTTCTGACGTTTACAAAATAAGCAGCTCAGTGCTTGCACCCTGTGTCTCTGTCTTACACATGCCCCCTGCTAAGGAACAGGAATGAACCATTAGAGTCAAACTCTGGAAACTGGAAATGCTCCAGTGTGATTCATCACTGAAGAAAAATCCCATCATTACACTGCTACTATAGCATCCACCTTATTTGTGCCTCCAACTCAAATGCACTAAATTGAATTACACAGTAGTACAAGTGCAAGACAGATTTAACATATTGGGATAAGAAAAGCTTTGAAAATCCCGCACCTTTGTCAATAATTGAAGCAGTACTTGTGCTGGCAACAGAGGAAAGTGAAGTGATGCCAGGCTGTGGGACACAGAGCAGAGAATCAGCCATAGAGCCATGGCTCTATGCAGGGACTTTAAAGATCATGTACTGACAATCATGGGCAGGGACACCTTCCCTTAAACCAGGTTTCTCAAAGCCTTATCCAACCTGTCCTTGAACACTCTCAGGGCCACAATTTCCCTGGGAAACCTCTTCCAGTGCGTCACACACAGAGGAAAGAATTTCTACCTAATATCTAATCCAAACCTGCCCTCTTTCAGCTTCAAGCTTTTTCCCTTTGTCCCATCACTACATACCTTTCTAAGAAGTCTCTCTCCAGTTCTCCTGTTGCCTCCTTCAGGTACTGGGATGTGCTATAAGGTCTTCTCTCCAGGATGAACAACCCCAAATCTCTCAGCCTGTCTTGGGAGTGCAATCTTAACCTGTTTTAATAAATACATACAAATGCTGAATTTGTGATCATTTAATCCAGAACATGGAGTGAACAGATGCAAAAACCCCATTAGGTCAGCTACTGATGCAAGCAATATGCTTCTGTTGGATCAGTTCTCCACGCTCCAGCAATGGGATGCCTGCTTCCTAAAATATCTTCCTTTGTAAAGAGATTTTTTTTGTTCCTCTTCACAATGGGCAGTTTAAATTCACCTTGTGATTTCATTCCCTGTTTGTAATGGCCTCCTTTCTTCTGGAGGAGGGAACTCCCCTTGGCGTGCAGACCCTTCAAATATTGATAAGAAAATTGCTGTCCCTTTTCTTTTGCAGATGTGTTTAAATCCAGTTGTATTCATAGTTAGCCTTTTAAATCTTTCCTCCTGCAGCCCCGGCATCCTTTTTGCTGCTCTGCTTTTACAATTTCTCTGGGCATACGTCTTAACATTTCAGCTTTGATGGTAATACAGCAGCCAGGACAGGTTTGCCAAACCCTTACACACAGAATGGAAGACAATACTGTTGTTCTTCCATTTTACAATAGGAGATAGACAATTTGCTTTTGCTTGGACTCTCTTCCCACCACCTTCTGAGCTGGAACAGATTGTCCCCTCCAATTTTTGTAATTTCAGCCAAATTCAGTCCTTCAAAATGTATTTGGATTTTTCCCCTTAAAAACAGGGAAGGGAAAAAAAAAGAGGAAGTAAATGAGAAGCTTTTGCCCCTCCCATTTATCAGCTGTTTAATTTCTTCATTAGCCCTGTCTGAATCAAAAATATTTGGGAAAAGTAAGGCATGGAAAGAGGCTGGTGAGAGGTGAAGGGGATGAAGCAAGACAAGTGCTTTGGAGGACTGGGGATCAGTGGAAAATAGGCACTTTTGAGCAGGGTAGCTGAAAAAGGTATGGTAATGATTACACTGGAAGGCTGAACTGGAGAGGCCAAGCAGGAAATAGTTAGCAAGAAGTGATAGTTAATGGATAGTTAATGGATACCTCAGTGGTAGTTAATGGAGAGTGGGGGAAAAGAAGTAGTCCAGTACCACTGTCAACTGATTTGATCACCTGCTGGGAATGAAGGGGGAGAAAAGCAATCCTTGTGGTGCAGCAGAGAATATGGGAAAATGGATTTGTAACTTGAAAGACAGTTAATGATCTGGGAAATTCTTCTGTGCTGAGAATATGGCTTGATATAGAATGATGTGGCATGGTAAGATGGAGTAGAGTGAACAAATATAAAGATGGAAAATCTTCCACCAGCATGTGATTGGCATAAATTGACATGGCACTGTTATAAAGAAGATTGCCAGAGGTATGAGTTTTAATGAATTTAATAAAACTCCTCTCAGGGGAGCTAGAGGACTCCAAACTCTAAGGAGAATCTCTATTCAATGATTCCTCTTTTCGTTTATAGCACTGGAAGGGGAAAATTCTGCTATTACAGAAAAAAAATGCCTCCAGAGAAGCCCAGGGGTGTGTATAGAATGCAGTTGATCTACAAKATTTGAATAAAGTTGAGCAAACCCCTGCCTGTTCCTCCAGGATGACAGATATTCTGAAAAATACTYACTGTTGCAGGTAGTGTACAGAAACCTTATATGCCAGCTGGTTTTGGTTTTAGTTCCACGGTACTGAATGGTCACAGGAATGTCCCAGCAGATAAAAGACAGAGAAGCATGAAGCAACCTACTTTTTACAAACAGCCCACTGGGAACAGATTAGAGTGCAAAAATAATGGTCGTTTTGTTCTGTTTCTGAGCAGTTTTTACACATTTGTTCAGCTGCCCTATGATTCATAGGATTTTAGCCACATTTCTCTTTGTTTTTACTTGAAATGTGCAATCCAGATTTTGCTGCTGGAAACAGTCTCCAGCAAACAAGAATTTAAGGGTTAAGCAAACTTGACCCTTCCCATTTTAAGTTTTTGGCGCTGCTACACCCATAAGCATACAGAATAAAAAGTGAATATAATTTCCCAAAGCACAAAGTGGTAGTATTTCCCAAAAGTATTTGAGGTCAGAAGTTCCTTGATTTCTTGATGGTCTGCATTCATTAGTCACAGTGGTGTCACCATCCCTTGTTCCAGCTGCATGTGCTCAGGCAGGGTTTTGGACAGTGCAAGCAATCTTATTTTGCACAGAGTCCAGCTGGAGGTTGCATGGTTTATGGACAGGCATTTGCACAAGGGTTAAGTGCATGCCTGCTTGAGGACAGGAGCATGGGCTGTTCCTTCATGCGGAACAATTCAGCAGTCAAGTTGCTGAACCTGCAACCATTCCCCTTCCTGTTCCAGACAAGAAAATATTTGTAGTTGCTTACCCTATCCTACGCATAAAAATAAATGAGCAAAACAAAGTAGGACTACCCCCAAGTGTAATTCTGACAGCTTGTTTATGTCCCAGAACCTCCAGAAATGTTGCATTGGTTTTGACTTCTGGAAAAAAACAAACAGAACCTATGCTTGGGCAGTATTACAGGGCAGATTATGCCCATGGGGTGCCTGGCCTGTGCTATGCTGTTAGCTATATTTGTTGCACCTGCTGATTTCAGCCCTATCAGTATATTTTGTCAGTTACTGAATGTGTTCTCATTACAGAAGTCTGTACATTTGGCTACCCTGGCTTTCACTCCTTTGTTCACTCACCGTGCTGCTGAGTGCATGTACTCCCTGCCACAGAAGTGCCTTGAGAAATTACTTTCAAAAACTGATCTGAAATTGCAAGGAGTCCCATGTCTCTGCTTCGCAGATTTATTTACAAAATATTGAACTGGATCTGGTACTATATTTTACAGCCACACTGGAACAGTTTAATAGTTTAAGCTTTGTCTTAAATAAAATTTTAAAAGTTCTCTTTTGGTTTGAAAAGCAAGTCTCTTTTCTCACTTAAGATGAATAAATCTTGTCTGCAGCAGCAACTGGTCAAGCTACAGAGCTCTGATAATAAAACAGAATACTTTCTTGCTTGAAGGGAAGGTAATCTCTTTAGATGGTGTCTGCTGAAGGATTTAAAATTTCCAGTCTCTTCACTCCAGATAGCATGATCTGAGGGATGGCAGAACAGCAGACAGATGCCAGATTAGGAAAAAGCAAGACCTTCAGCTGTTACCTGCTTTGGCTACAATGTTGGAAAGGGAGACACCACCCCATCCTCTCCCCACAGAGTTACAGGGCAAGCAGTGGCCTGCCCTGGAAGCCACGTAGGGATGACAGTGCTGCTGTTGAAGAACCATTGTGAAGGGCATAAGGCATTGAGAAATAGCAGTGAAAAAGCAGCAATCATGCCCTGAGAGAGGATAGGCTGAGTGGATGCAATCTGAGGAGGACTTACTGTGAGTGGAGAGGTGCTGATTGTATTGACAACCTATCAACACTGAATATTTGATGCAAATGCACAATGACACTTTTCTTTCACTAAGCAAATCCAGCATAGACTAGCTGGGAATGAAAGTTCTAGACAGAATTTTAAATTTCATCTGCATAAAAGGCTGGTCCCCCAAAGCTGCCTCTTAGAGAAACTGAAAGGAGGTTGGAATCATATGTAGATTTGAGGTCCAGTAGAACTTTTTAACCTAGATTTGGTTCGAGTGTCCTGTTTGTTTTTCAGTTCTATCTGGTGACACTGTGTGGGTCAAAGATGTGATATCCCTCTGCAGACATACACCATTTAGGGTGATTGTACAATAGGAGCAAAATATACCAGGTCTCAAACAAATCCCAAGAATGGGGACTTAACAGGAAAGACTCAATTCATAGGATTGTTAGTGGAGGTGTACAAGAAGGAACAACAGTGAAGTTTGTGTAGAACTCTGCACAGAATAATGGAAGTAGTAAAGTCTAAGCAAGGAAAAGGGTAGACTAAAAATGGGTTGAAGCCAAGAGACAATTTTCTTTCATCGTCTTACCTCCTTCCTGTGATGGAGGAAATCTACCTCAGGGAACATTGTGAATGAAGATTTTAGAAAACAGGCAGATGACAGCAAGTATTTTGCATTCAATTCAACTCAATGTGTGAAGAWTTCTTTTCTAATTTCTAGCATCCAGCTCTAACTGTGGTAGTCTAGAAGATGGCAACAAAACCTGAAATCCAGCTGTATTTTCTCCTTGTACAGTCACAGCAAATTTTGCTCAGAACAATACTGGTCTGAAGAAGCACAGAAAATACCAATTTCAGACATTTCTTTTTCCATCAAAATCAGATGAAAAGCTGAATTCAAAATAAGGGTACTGATTATAGTATTAAGGTAGGATTTGTTAAAACTACAGTCCGGTCAGTGCAATGTCATACTGGTTTGGTAATGTACATTCTGTGGATTGGAAAACTCCATATCCTTATTTTCAATTAAATTCTTCATGGTCTATAGAATTTCCAGCTATAAAACATCATTCCCTGGTTTAGAATATTAAACTCCCCTTCATATCATGGCAACAGCTCTGGATGAAATCCTAATGCTGCTGTTGCCAAATGATTTTGTGACGTTGCACATTCATAATAAGCTAAATTAACAGTAGGAGTCCTGCACCGAAGTTGCAGTAGAAATCATCATCACAGAGTGGGMAAGTGTTTGATTGAAGCCATTTCCTATCTAGCCACAGCGGGCAGCTCATAAGCTCTTCAGGTTTTGCAAGTGGGAAATGTGCAAAGGAATTTAGAAGAAGGAATTCACTCCTGCCCATGTTCACACGGCCAGTGGTGTATGCAGCCCTGATCTGAATGGGGAAGGAGATGTGTCGGACTCAGTACATTCGTCATTGCAGGTTAAGTGGCTGGCGTGAACAGAGAGRGGATGGCGTGGTGCAGTGGTACAGGCTTCACTGGAAAATGTGCTTGTTTGACCATGGCTTGTTGGTCTTCAGCAGAGCTCACCTGCACTACACAAGATTGTGTATTGACCTCTAAATGATCATCAATTATGTAATTAGTCACTGGCATACGATATCCTCTAGAAGTGTTCAGAAAATAAATGTTCTTTGAAAAATACTGACATTTCATTGGAAAAAAGGAATATCTTATAGGGAGCTGCCAGGATGAACCACACGTACTCATAGAGTTATCGTGGAACTCCGTTTATTCTGTCTGAGGGTCCRACATATATATCAATTACAAGCTACCGCACGCTGTGTTAATTACTGTGATTGGCTAAACATCAGTATCCAAGTGGCATTAGTAACTTCTTTTTGGTTCAAAAGCAAGCAGCGCATATAGCTAAGCAAGCATACTTTTAATCGATTCAGCAGTTCTGTATCCCATTCAACATCCTCTTTTCTTGATTGCTACATTACTTTACTTCTTTTTCTTCCTTCAAGGACACTTCAAAGTTACAGAAACCTGGATTGTGCACGTAGGCTTCATATATATGTCCTTGGTCTCTCAACCATTTGTCTACAATATCTCTTTGATTAAATAAAAGAATGGGGTTTTTTCCCCCTCCCAGAATCTGAAAGCATTTGAAAGAGAGCAAAGGTTTCTGCAGAAAAGTTTTGTTTAATAAGCATCCCAATTTTCTCATTACTACAGAGTATGAATGGAAAATGTTAGTTGAGTCCCAGTGTCTGGGTGTGGATGATTTTTCAGACTTCCCTAGGAGCAGAATCACAGGCTCCCTTCCCTCCAGGGTCTTTGCTTAGGAAAGGCAATGGGAAGTTCACACCTGAAGACTTCAGACGCAACAGTGTACCCATATTTCTAACCCCAGAAAAGACAGGATTTACCTCAATAAATGTGCTTTTGTGCACATGTCTTAAAACATCCCTCTTTTCCCAGATCTGGAGCCATTTAATTTGTGCACATTCACATCACTGCTCTTTGTTTTAGAGGGAAGGCTTTATAATTGTAATTCACGGGGACTCAGGACCTTACAATATGTATTAAGAACTTCTTTTTGACCTTTTAAATATTATACCAAAAGCTGCTAGGCAATTAAGACAATAAATTTGTGTAAACTGAACTTGTAATTCCTCTTAGGAATATAAATGGGAGAAAATTAAATGTCAACATCTACCTTGGTGTTTACAAGTGCAGCCACAGAATGTGAATTCATTGCCTTACCTGAATTCCAGTTTTGTCTTATACTGCTGTTAGAGGAATCTTATATTGAGGGGTTGGTTTTCTAATGTTTTTTAAGAAGTTCAGATACACGGTCTCTTTGGTAACACTGAATGTCCCGCTTCTGAGGGACTTGCTCTGACACTGTTCATTGCTGATCCTGTAGAAGCAGTGGCAAAAACATCTTGCATGGTTTTAAGAGAAGCAGAGTTCCCTGTTCTGGCAGTGGGTAGCCAGGGTGACATTATTTCACTCCTTGCATTCTGTTTTCTTTTCCAGTATTTCTTGGAATTAAAAGAATTGGCTGGAATTAAAAACTTCTGGAGGAAAGAACTGTGCCGTGTTCTTGTTTCGCACCATCCCTGGGGCCAGCAGGGACTGTGAATTCAGTCCCAGACTCAGGTGAGACTTATACATGATACATGAACACAAACACACTGCCCACTCCTGTCTGTCTGTGCACTGGCAAGGAAAGGGGAGTGACGGCAGGAGCACTTTTTTTCATTACAGCACTATCCAGAAGTTCTTAGTGTTTGAATCTGAGATTGCAGCAGATCTATGCTTCCTAATGAGTCAAGAATTCACTGCAACAAAAAAAGATGAAGAAAAATCCTTCCCTTAGGATTAGCATATCTGGTTGACAGAGTGCATCTCTTGCATGTCTTGCATCTTAAGACATGGTGGATCTAAGTCAGAAGGTTGTTATTGAGAGTTTTTTATTTATTTTAGTCCTAGTTTTGTAGTATGTTCTCAGCTCCCTAGTCCTGCCAGAACACAGGAGGAAACTACTGTTAYTTTACTATAGGCTAGTCTGGTTGTCTTTCACTGTTTTAATGAATTTACTTAACACAGAAAAGGAACAGACAACACTTCTGTGGACATGACTTCAGTGTCATCTACCAGCCTCAGCTCAGGTGGATCAATTACCATAGCTGCATGATGAAGTTGACAAGAGCATTTCGTCATCAAAATGTGATTCCCTTTAATTAATTTTGACTCTTTTTTTTTTTTTTTTTTTTTTTTTTTTTTTGACAGTTAAGGATACAGCCTGGTCATCAGTTTTGTGTCAGTCCAGGTAATATTTCTATAATTTAGAAATGCAACCAGAAGGAGAGAGTTTGATTTTAACAATCACTTTTCCTGAGTTTTTATATTAGTAAGATAATAAAAATGCAGTGGATGCCTCTGTCTCAGACTGACATCTGCAGAGAGAAATAACCTTGCTTCTGGTGCTAGTTGAAATGAAAGGATAGCATCTGTGAAGTCAAGCCAATAGTCCCCTTTCCTGAGTTTCAGAAAAGTTGATTCACCCAAATCCAATTAAAATAATAACTCTGTGAATTAATTAAATTGCCCTTCCACTGAAGTTGAGGCTTAAATAATTTGCTGCACTTGATGGAAAAACAGAATAACTTTTATTGAATAAAGGGTGAACTGAAACAGAATTTCTGCCTTTGATGTAAACCAGGAATTGAGTGCTCAGCTTAGAATAAATGACAAACTTGAGTATTCCCATGTAGTTCCTTGATGGATTCAACTATACCTGCGAGTGCATGCGTGATCACCTTGGTCATCACCTGCAGGCATTAATTGCTTCTGAGCAGGTGCACAGCGATAATCACCTCAGACACTTCCCAGAGGAGACAACATCTTTCCAGCAGACATTCTGTTGGCTACATGTCAAGTTCCCCAAGTCCAGCTGTGCAATTTTGTCCCCCTCCTGACCAGGACAGGGAGAGAAAATTGTGTGGAAAATCTCACAGATCAGGATAAAGGCARGAAAATTGCTTAGCGATTACTGTGATTGAAAAATAGACACTATTTGGGGAAAATAAATATAATTTTTTTGCCAGACAGAAATCGAATAGACTCATAAGAAACAAAGATGATTTTTTTACTGAAAAATAGAAAACTTTTTATAAGCAGWCTTTTTAAATCTCTGTCAAGAGGTGATAATAAAAGGGGCACTCCTGKGCACCAATATGTTGTTCCCTATTTAAAGAACTATCCTATAATTAGCAGCTCTCAACATAATTTAGAGCTTCAAGTGTTGGTAAAAACAAAAATAATTCTTACCTACTTTATGCTGATTCACAGTTTGCATAATGTTGAGCAATTGTTATACCCCTTATACTTAAGAGCACACTTACTGTGCACCATTTAATGCTTCCATAGTTTTTGCTGTGTTAACTTTTAGAATTTGTTTGCACACCAGCTGGGCTGCYATGAATGCTTTTTGAATCATACATAGAGTCAGAGCAAAGGTCATAACCAAGTACTGGTGTTTTACTGGTGAAATCAAAGCATGTGAGGGAGGTTGAGTTGACATGGCTTGGGTTTTTTTATTTTTTACTTTATACTTTTATAGAGGGAACCCTTTCTTGTTGAATAAGCTTTACAAATAAGCTGCATAGATATGTAGAATAGTACTGAGAATAGGATCTGAGAGCAGATGGTTTTGGTAAAGCTGGGAARTTGCAGAGAAAACAAAGGAAATGCTTCTTTGTCTAATCACTAAGTACATTTTGCTTAAAGAAAACAAGTAACTGAAGTCTAACAAAAAAGCTGGACTAGAATTTAATCAATGAGTAAGTCAAGTGTCTTTAAACATTGAACTTGATGAAGTATTGCAATCTTAATTTCCTAGTTGCATACCAAATTAGTACCCTACTTAATACATCCTATGTATAGTACATGTTTGCACGTACTGCATAAATAAATAAATAAATAAATAAAGAAGAAATATTTCTCAGTGCCAAGCTTTGGAATTAGTGGCTTGAGGGACTTTCTATCCTTTCTTTGTAAAGAATTTCCTCTTTTGCCTGTGAAACTGAAGTAGTCCTCTGTCCTAGGAGATCATAAAAGAATAAGACCCCAATCTTGAATTGTATGAGAAACTTGTGTTAAGAATTTATGCATACAAAAGGAAACTACCAGAGGTGCAGTATGCAGATGCTGATCAATACCAGGACACTTATGTAAATGCTATGATATCTCTATTTCTCTGATTGAAGTTTTTACTTTTGAGCTCAGCTGAATTATACCTGTACCAGCTTCTCTACCTGCTTCTGTAGGGCAGTTGATCAATTATGACTAATAGATAAATGATTTCACTCACTGAATGGTCAGATCTCAAGGTCCAGGTGAGGCTCAAGGCTGTTCTCAGTGCAGTTTGGGAGAGCTGACAGGTAATTACAGCCATTTCTCTGACTGTCACCAGGCCCAAGACGACTTCAGACTGGTCTACTGCTGCTCCACTCCCAAGAAATGCTGCACTAGTGTTGGGGTTAGTGGGTGGCTGTTCCTCTATGACATGCCCAGCCTTAGTCTTGTATCCTGGCAGCTGGAACCAGATGGTATTTATTGGGCAGAAGATATTCCCCTTGGCAGTGGTCTAATGTTGGTTGTTGGAAAAATGCTTGAGACCGATAAACTTGAAAATAAATAAAATTGAAAATAAATAAAAAACCTGACCCTCCAGACATGGAGTCCCACTAGCTCTTGGAAACCTCAGTCAACTCAGCTGAAGCATAGAAGTTGCAGGATCAAATCACTACTTATTAATTCCTTCCAACAAACACTAAGGGCAGCTTGTGGGAGTTGTAGTAGTTTGTAGATTCCTGAATGTAGGAAGAATATATTTCTGAATATATCACTGCTACCAGGTGATAGCTGAAATCTTGGACAGCAAAAGTTCTTGGAGTGCTATTGTCCTCTCCTGGGAGGAATTACTCTTCTATGTAGCATAGCAAGCAGAAGCACATTACATTTTCACTGCAACATTTTCAGTTTGAGAAAGTTTGCTATAATATAAAAAAGTAAAACTTCTGAACTTCCAGAATAATTTTTTTCAGTTCTGTTTTCTGTCGCAGCTAAAGAACTAATTTTCTACTTTTTTTCCAAGAAAGAAAACAAATAGTAACTAAGATCTAATTCTTCAGAGGGGTTGAACCAATTCCTCTGCTTGTGTTAGGAGAAATGTGGCCATCACCACGCCGTTTGCTGACCCCGGCTAACAGAACATATGCCCATGTTTTGGCAGGGAGATAGCAGATGCCATCCTGGGGGTAGTCCTGGGAAGAAATACAGATGTGTCCTCAAACTATACTTTTGCCTTTAGCCTGACAGCACAAACCTCCCTCTGTCACCCACCCAGCTATGTGTTGTGCCTGATACCTGCCCTGCCTGATGCTGGAGRTGCTGCATCCGTGGGGACTGTGAAGAGCCGGAGCTCATTGCTCAGTGGTTTGCAGCTGCAGGTCTCCATCATCTGTTTCTCTGGTATTGTGAGCATCTGGTGCAGATGCAGGTTTCATAGAGGAGAGGATGGCAAGAACTGTGTGGGGCCCCACTGACAGACTATTTCC
Source organism: Malurus melanocephalus (assembly GCF_030028575.1). NCBI lineage: Eukaryota > Metazoa > Chordata > Aves > Passeriformes > Maluridae > Malurus > Malurus melanocephalus. Next base: position 209,762 of record NW_026623755.1, on the reverse strand, counting down.
TGCTTCGTGATGTAACCATGAGCAGGCAGCTGTGTCAGCCACCCATCTCAGGAGCAATGGGGTTGAATTTCTGCCCTGCTTTCCTGAAAATGGACTCTATATTGGCCCTTGCCCTTCCATGCTTTCAGATTTTTTCACAGAGCAACTGCTGAATCCACATCAAATCCAGTTCCCATACAGATCTGAGCATCTTCTGATTCCACAGAGGAGATGCAATTTCTGTGTATATAGGGAAGCCACATATCCCTTTGAAATACAGAGGGGAACACCTTGGGGAGATGTGTCATGGCTGAGGGCAAATTAAATTTGAGAAGAGAGACAGGAAGAGGGTAAAAACCTATGAATATGTAASGCAGGGGGATTTCTGCAGAAGGCATTACTGCAGATTCAGCTGTAACTAAACTGTCCACAGCTGCTGTTTCTCTGTCACCTTTGGAAGGGGAAGATCTTTAACAAATATGAAAGTCAAAGGAAAACTTTAAGCATAACATCTCAAGCTGCTCACTTTTCTTAAGAGAAAACCACTGAACCTTTTCACCTTACAGAAGATCCTCAACCAGATTGAATAAACTGTTTTAATTTTGGAAGATTTTTGAGTAGATTGTCTTGAAAATATGTAAAATCCCTTCATTTCTATTGTGCATCTCATTGGCTTATTCCCATTCCTAGTGGTAAAGGAGAGGGAAGATTAGAAAGAAATGTTCTGAGCTGCTTTTACTTTCTTCCTTTCTATTTTGAAAGTGATTGTGATAGATAAAGGAAGGGAGAGGAAGAAAACAGAGAATGAGACTCTTTAGAAGGAGAAAAATTTGAGAAAATGCCCCCTTCACTCCATTGCTTCCTATTCCTATTAACTTTTTCCTCCTTCTGTCCAGCAGTAAAAAAAAAAAAGAGGGAGTGAGGAAAAATAAGTGTGGAAGGTGATGACAAATAACCCACATATTATAGGTTCTGATTTATATAAGGCCAACTATATTGGTTTTTTAATTTTTGGTCAACCCTTCCTATGGAAACTTTAAAAAGTCTACTTTTAAAACCAGTACAACATGTTGCACATCATCATTTGTGTATGTGGCACCCTACATGTCTGCAAGAACACTCAATCATTCTGGAGGGTTTGCCTCAGTGCAGACAGATGTGGCAAGCAGTCTAGCTTTGAGTTACAGTAGTGGAAAAGGATGTTATTGCTGTTGACACAAGATAGGTCTCTCTAGGAGTTAAGAATATCATCTGAGCCCTGTAATGCTGCAAAAGATATTTGGGTCAATGAGTGAAGGAAACTGAGTTTAATCCAGGGAAATTCATGTTGAATTTCCAAGGCAGCACTCAAAAAGTGTATCTGAGGAACAGAGTAAGTCTGCATAGGTGAAAAAAAGAACAAGGGTTTGCCAGCAGGAAATACAACGCAAATTGGCAGCCATGCCATAAAGGCTGAGGTTAAACAGGGCAAGCCTAGAACAGAAGGGAGGAAATCAAGGAGTATGGCAAATCATTATCTTTAATAGCAAGAACTGTAAAATGTGAGAAGCAGCTGGCTTTTGTATCTTTAAAGGCAGTATTAGGTTAAGAAAGACCAAGCAATAACCAAGGGAGAAGTGGGTTCCCCAGGTTGCAGGCAACATTTCACACCAGCAAAGCTCTTCAGCACTCTTCCAGTTACAAACCAGTAAGGGCGTCGTTCAGCTGCCAGCTCCCCGATTTCACTATGAATTGCTCTTTCTCACTACACCAGTATGAAATACATTTGTGATGTGAGTTTTTGTTAGAGGTAGCATCAGAACTACATTGCTAAATGGCTGCTTTCATTTTGTAAATGTTTTACTTTTATCTGTCCTATTATTTGTGAGGAACTTCCAAATGGGACAACAGGCATTTTCTTAATTAAAGATATCAGGACTGAACATAATGTAGAGGGTTATTAACTTCATATCAGACTATCCTTCAAATGTTCTAGTTTGCTTCTTGAGGGATCCTGCAGCAAAGTGAGATACTATGATCTCCTTAATCAGAGCCTGTAAGGCATCAGAGTTAAAGCTAATTAGGATTTATGGGAMTGGAGGGAGTATAATTTGTATGTGAACACTACAGATGATTAGGGGTTTAGGATGATGACTATAGATCTCAAGTAAGCTTGGCTATGACAGTTTTACAGGATAAATCATTAGGAGTACATTACACATTATTTTTTCATTTCATCTTATTTTTCAGTCAGAAGGCTAAGGCAGGAAAATACTGTGCATGTGACACAATTTTGCTAAAATCTAGGCTGGGATTGAGGCAGCAATCAACACCTCCTGCTTAAAAATAATTTCTTTTCAGTAAAGTCTCTGTCACTGAAACACCTCTCCATTCAAGTGTCCATTCTGTTTTCCTCAACACCTGATTCATATCACATCATGAATAGGTATGTGCTTGCTGAACATTCTCTGGGGACTTTGTCAGAGGAATACAAACCTACTCCAGTGATTGCAGAGAAGTGCTCTTGAGAGCTCTTTGAACCATCCCACCAAATCCAAGGCAGCTGTTCCATTGTAAAAGTCAGCTTAACATATGGTTTAAAGAAGAATAAATTTATATTATATACACTATAAAATAAAATAAAAGGTGCTTGAGTTCTTTGAAGACAGCAAATTGCTCTAAGCAGCAATGGGGAGAGAACAATGATATATACAATCTGTGCTAGAGTAGCACAAAACATTACTAGCAAAAGACGAACCATGAAAGGGAGGACTTCACTACTAGGACCGCTGTCTACTTGGCAGGTAATACCAAACAAGATTTGATGAATGAAATCTCTCTAGGAGCRTCTGGTGATGGCAGTAATATTTTTCTATTGGCTGTGGGGGCAACTTGGTGGGATACTCTGAAAGTTGAGTGTGTAGAATTTATATTGTGCACATATATGAGTATGTGAACTAAAGAAAATATTAATCCTGTAAGTGTCTTGAAGAAGTCCTTTTAACCACCTTCCTCCACTGGGGAAGATTAAGTATATGTCCTTCACTGCTTTGAAAAAGCCATATATTTCTAGTATCTAGTTTCACCATATCACTACCTTTAGAAGGTGTTTTCCTCTTATATTTGGATTATTTCTCTTCTGTGGCAAAGAACCTTCTGTTCCATGCAAAATGAAAACATCGATTGCAGTCCTTTATGAAAACTGTTTCTTTTGGAAGATGTGGAAAACACTTGACATCTGTTTCTCTTCTTTAAGTCTCTCTGTTCTGATAGGAGCAACAAAATTCTTGAAAATAATTTCTCATCCATTTTTTTTCCTAAAGCTCTCAGAAATAGCAGTACTTTCTTGTGGGATTTTTATTGTATTTTTAAAAATTTGTGCTCCACAAAGGTTCTCAACAAGGGCTGTGTGGGACAGAAAGGTTTCACCCTTTGCCACTAATGAAACCCCTGTACACCACTCAATTGGATTGAAGTTCCTTGCAGCAGCATGTTCTTAACTCTGAGTCAGTTTCTAACCAACAATAACCTCCTGATATTTTGTTTTTCATAATGTCCTTCCTTTTTTAACAGAGACAGTGACAGAGCTACTGACAAGTGGTCTGTTTACAAGCTGCTCCCTAGGTGTACCTGGCTGTATATCCTCGTGCGATCCCCAGTCAGGACCTTAAAAGACAARGCTGTAAAGAAGTCCCTGTGCAGGGAATGCAGATTCATGCTGCAGGAAACAGTAAAAGCTGCAAAGTAGCAAAAAGAGGGAAATAATTGTGGAGTAATTTTAAAAATATAGAGCTCACTAAGTCCCCTAATCATAGCTTTCATAGAAGARAACAAGTTCTATTTAGCACACGTATGGTCAAAAGTGGCAGAGATAATTTTGAAGGCTGAATTTTGGAGCTGTTAACAACATTTCAATCATCTGTAAATTACTTGAGAAATCTAAGTGGTAAGTTCAAGAGTAGTAGGTACTGGCAATGTTCTTGGCTTGTTTTTGGCACTTTTAGAATGGGTGTGGATAAGAGGGGATATTACACACAGGATCAATGCTAATGCCCCGTGGAGCTCTGTATATTTCTCCCTGATGAGCTTGCATGGACCTCAAATTGACAGAAAATTACAACAGCAACTCATCAGTTTGGCTCTGTTTCCTGCCACGACAAGGAACTGAGCAGTCATAACCAAAGGAAGAAATTTTTGAGTTATTTTGAGATGAGAACAAGGCAATGTGGCTTTCTTTAATGGGAAAGGCATCTCCTAGTGAAGGAAGCAGACTTTGGTGAGAGAGTCTGTGGAGCCGTTGTTTCTTCTGCAGAGAGTTTCAGGCTGCATTTCTATTTCATTGGCTTCAGGCACACTTTCAGCATTACACTTTCCTCTGAGCTTTAATTTGCACTTAAAATTACACTCCACTGACTGAACACTGTCCTCCAATTACTATTTTCTCACCTACAACTTTTCCTTTTAGAAAGAAACTCTGCCCTCACCTAAGCTGTTTTTTTTCCTGGTTCCTCACCCCTCTTTCTGTGCTTTGCTGCCACAGCAGTGGTTGAAAGGATAAACCCAGACAGCAAGTAATCAGTTGGCAGTGAAGGTAGAGATAGTACAAGTCTAATGGGGAAACTTACTGGGAACAAMCAAAATTGTACAAAACTAAGCAGTGATAAGTACTTGTTTCTAATATCATGTGTCATGCAGGCAGCAGTGGGTACTTCACTTGAAGTGAAGTCACAGATTTGCTACCTGCCTCCCTGAAAACCTGAGTAAATTCAAGCTGTAGTTACTATCAGATTTTGGGAATGTGTTTCACATTTTCTTTTTCTGCAGGGAGGAAAAAAAATCATACAACTGCAAATAGACAACCCCTCACTCCTTGCGTAGAGAGCTTTGAAATCAGCTCTGGATGACTTCCCTCCATGCATGTAATTGAATTCTCCTTGGGGATTGTCTCGGTTTGGAGACAATGTTTTCAGAGGAAAAACGTTACAGGGAAATGTTTCCTCTGAAATGAAAATAAATTTGATATTTTTTTTTTTTCCACCAACGAGAAATAGATGCTGGGCAAAAAAAAAAGGTGAAGAGAAAAAAGGTAGTTTATTAACAAAAAAACACAGTGCCCACAGGACACAGATGAAGCGTAACTGTCAGATCTTCAAACAAAATAAAACTCGCCACGGGGCGTAGACAAGGCGGCGACTCCRCCCCCGGAATCCCGGGCGAGATGGAGCCGTGCGGCCCCTCCCTCGGCGGGACCGCCCCAGGAGCAGCAGGAGACGCAGAGGGGATGTCCGAGGAAAAAGCCGCGGAAGCCAACAAAATTGAGCTAGCCGAAACTGCAACACTGTAACTGTGCTGCAAGCAGCAAGCGAGGGCTCCCACGGCGAGAGGCAGAGAGAGCCAGAGAGAGAGAGTGAAGCTCGAGCAGCCAGATCATGTGGCAGCGCTGGCTGTTAAACTGTCCGCTGTGGCTTCCCAGCAGCCCCTGCTCCTTCTTCTGGGTTACATTTAAAGGGACAAACATTTTTTGGGCATATGTGCCAACGGAAAAGGAATACAGAACAAAACTGGCACCAAACATCAACCCAAGACAGGATCTTGCTCTGTCAAGGTGGACAATGTTGTTCCCTATCAGGGTCTCACAAAACAAAGCCCAGCTGAAAGAAGAGGGATAGTACCAGAGCTGCTCTGCCATGTAAAAGGTGTGATGGAAAAATCTATTGCCATGAGACTGCCATCAGTTAAGTCTCTTATACAAGATGACTACAAGGTACTACTTGCTCTTCTTGCCACTTTTGCTAAAATCCTGTGGCAGAGAGGTTGGCAGAACAATTTGACCATGCTCCTCACACCTGACACACAGCACTGGGCTCTGTTCCGAGTAGCCAGAGATGGAGCAGAGTTTGCTAACACTTTTGGAGGAACTAAAATTTGAAGTCCAAGTTCAGGTTCTTTCATTTATTCATTTTTATTTCAAAGAAATGCATATATTTGTCTTTATGTTTACATAAAAGAAGTGCACTAACGTGTGAAAGGAAAGATGGGCAGGGGGAGTGGAGAAGACAAAAATTATCCAATTTACTGTTTTTATCCTGTTTTCTATAACGAATGCCACTCCTTTATTCCCTCCCTGCTGCAGCTGTGTGTCCATTGCAGTGACAACAGTAACCATACCATAGTGTTACTGACAAATGTAAAACTCAACACCTGTAAACAAGGATTAAAAGATTGTTGAGCAAAAACAGGTGACTTTTTGCACATTTGAAATGAATGTGCATTTCCTCAAACCATGTGCTAGCAAAATAAACACACATGTCAAGAACCATTTTCATTTAGTTTGCTTTGTGCCTGCACGTTTCACACTCTATTAACTGTCAGTACACTGTATGGAATCTGTCAACACAAAAGTTCCTCTTTTTCCCCATATGCAGTGAAAAGCTAACATAGATATATTACAGAGAGAAGTAAACAAATAGGATCTCTTAAAAAAGCTGTTGACTCTACAGACAAGGTTTCTGATTGAGAAAATATCATAGTGAAAGTTTTGTTGATGGTAAAAATAAAGAACAGAGTAGAGCAGATAACTTTATGAAATGGATATCTAAGAACTAGAAAGAAACAAGTTTGCTTACCCTCAAAATTCAAGAGCTAGTCTAGGTATAGTTTAAGCTGGACATATTAAAATGGTTCTTAAATCATATGGTTTAATGAATTAAGATTTTAAGGTAGAATATTGCCAATTTCCTAATATACAGTTCTTGAAATATGTATAAATATTATCAAAATATGTATATGTATAAAATTATACATATATATAATACATATACATATTTATACGTATTATATACGTATAAATATTATAAAAATATGTATATGTATAAAATTTATAAAAATAAATCTCTTACTGAATTGTTCAGTGCATGAAATTTTTTTACATACATTTTTTTTATTCTAGCTTTTTTTCAGGTTTCAACCTTTCAGGAATCGTTATGATTTCCCTAAATAGTAGTTGTATTTTTTTAAAGGAAGTGAATAGATTAAGATAATATACTGTTATTCATCTATTCAAACAGAAATTTGTATGGATTTTATGTCTCTAAATAATGCTTCACTTCCGCTTTTACCTCCTTTGTCATGTCATGCTTTTAAATAGGAATGGTTTTCTTGACCAACATACCTGATGGTGTTTTTATTATATTTTACTTCTCAATGAGTTCATAAACTTCAGAACATAATTTTGGATGGGTTGCAAGAAGTATTCAGTTTTTGAGAAATAAAAGCCACCAAAAATATGCATGCTTCTTCCCAAAATGTATAATTTTAAAATAATTTAAAAGTTTGAAGGCAGAAATCCCCACCATTCTGTAAGAACTTCCCAGAACAGAAAACCTGTTTAATTTTTTGTCAATCACCAGACATGGAAAGAGACATGGTGCAGCCTACCCTATCTCACTGCTTCACTACAATTGCTTCCAATTTAGGATCTTCAGTAGTTTTGAAACCTAGAATTCCAGAAAAAAAATAAGTCAAAATTACTGCTATACAGTCCACAAATTTATCTGTTTATTGATCTTTTGAATGGCTTGGTGTATTTTATAGATGAAGGCAATTGGCAAGAAACCATTCGTTATCCTTCTCTGCCTATGGGCAGAAAGGTGTATCCCAAAGTCATCAKCAGCAGCAGAACAGTCATAATGTTGTCACAGATAATGCATGACCAAATTCAAGCTTGTTGGCTGCAGTACACACTTCACATTTACAAGCATTTGTTACATTTCTATTGGTGTCCTGAACATCATGGAACATTCRTATATTGATCACATAGTAACAAACAGTTTATCATAAACATTTTTATATATCCATGGTTTGCATCATCAGTGGCCACAGAAAAAGGTTTGTCCTTTTCTATGTTGGCTTTGAAGTCTTTCTCAGTTGAATGGCAAGTTAATATTTTGTGAAGGATGCCTGCAGTTGTTGTCTTATGAAAATGAAACATTTCATGGAAAACTTAGAATAAGATTATTCATTTTGTTGTCAAATTAGACTGACCCACTTAAAAAAAAAAGTGTGTAATACGTGACAGAGAGCTGTGGTCACTCTTCTTTTCTTTGGCTAAATGTTTCAAAAGTTTTCTTTTGTCTCATGTTAGGAATTATAATCATTTGCATGCTTACAAGCAATTAAGAAAATGCGTCTCTGTGAGGTATAGCAAGTCTTATGGGAGCTGTTGCTTTCTCTGCTGAACCATGCAAAGTCACTCCTGCACTCATTCCAGTATGCTTGTTCCTCTGATTCAGCTTAGGTAAGTATCTTATGCTGTTATTGCCATCTTGTGTCATCAGCCACATGACAGTGCAGTGCCACCAGCTACTTCTAAATCAACAATTGCAGATCCCTGCTTGGATATAACCAGTCATTCCAGTCCACAATAGACACTTCAATAGTTAACTCTGCTTTTGATAAACATTGTGCTATGCAATTGTGCTAAGGCCTCTTCAACATGAAAAGTTGCATGTGTGATATAAATTCAGCTGTAATTCTTTGCTTTTTGCATTGCTGTGGCAGGTGGAATAATTTTTGTAAACAATTTAAAGGAAGTGCTCCTTCTTTTGTTTTTAAATGTGCTCTGTAGGTGTCAACTGATTTTTGAGATCCTGCCAAAAGGCTCTCTCCTCAGACACCTGTGTGGTTTGGAGGAATGAGAGCCACCTTCAGGAACAGACAGTTCCACTTCAGTTGTACAAAGTCCTAATGGAGTAATAATTCCCTCAGCTCTTCCTAACTTTTTAATGGGTTTCTTAATTGACAGCAAAATTGTGAGGCAATCTTCAAATTTCTGTTGTTCATGTCATCTTCCACCCCAGTTCTATCTGAAATGTTTGCCTGGAGGTTGAAGGTGAAGGGAGCCCCTGACTTTTCCTGGCTCCAGCTTCCTCATCAACCAAAGACAGGCTGACAGAGTAAAGAGCTCGATGGGGCTGGAGTCCTTCAGTCCTCATAAGCTGAAGAAATTGAATTAAAACAGCCAGGTAAGACATCTGCCAAGGCCCTTTCACTTGCACAAGTAAAAGGGCTTATTCCCAGTTTCAAAGTTCGACTGTGCACACGCTATGTACTAAACCTTTGCAACAGAATACCATGTAGGGCAGCTGCTGCTCTTCATTCATCTTTTTAGGAGTTTCTCACTTGTGTGCAATCTGCCTGAGCTGTAAGTGAAGGGGTGTTTTGCATATAAATGCCTTACAATGTTCTAAAGGTTCTCAAACATGAAACCTTGTTTGTGATTTCTTAATTTCAAGTGTGCATTTCAGAGCTGCATTAGAACAGCATAGATTTCCTTTTTGGAGGTCCTGTGCTCGTGTTCACAGAATCACAGGATGGGTCAGGTGGGAAGGGATCACAGTGACTCATCTGGTCCAGCCTTCCTGCTCATCCTGAAGGACATTACACAGAATTGCATACAAACAGTTCTTGAACATCTCCAGTGAGGGGAATTCCACAACCTTTTCTAAAATTTTCATTTAAAAGCTACATTTTCATTATGCTGAATTATATTCTGAAACACCCTACACATTCAGCAGTGACGTGACTCTCTGGCCAGGTTTCATTGATGATTCGTTCAATCTTCCTTTCACTGATACAAGAAAGGAACGGGTTAAAAAATCTCTTAAAATAAGGACTCACTAACTATCTTACAATTGCCTTTAATAATCTTCTATCTGCCTTTACATTTTTAGCATTTGTAGCAGGTTGCAGTGGTACTCAGTTGTAGGTGAATTCAGATTTGTTTATGCTCTGAAGCCAAATTATACAGTTCAGATTAATTGTTCATTAGAATTTAACAGTGTCTGAGCCCTGAAACATTTGAAGAGATAAATTAAAAGCTTTAAATTTAAATTAAAGCTTTTAACTTGTGTATGTGCTGATTAACTGAAAACTTCACTGGCTGCCAAGTTTTGAATATTATCAGCAGTGAACCTGGTGAAGGTGCTTAAAAAAGACATAGAAATGAACACATGGAATTGTAAGACAGAAATGTGAATGTTTAATTTTTTTAAAAGAAATTATTTTTGTCAGACAAAAATTTCCATCAGTAAAAGCTCAAAGAGGGTAGTAATCTCACAATAAAAATTCTATTAACTCATCACTTAAGATAGCTGCAACATTTTAAAATATGTTAGTAGTGAGAAAAATGTAATAATAATTAATTTTTTATGGTGCTAGAGGCATTGATTTAGTGACACAATTTTTTTTGAGTGTAAGGAAGATTGTAGACAAAATTAATGTCGGCACACCCCAAACAGGAAGTTAGGAAAAAATGGTCAGAAATTATTTTTTAAAAATAGATAAAAAATTCATCAAATGCTTAGCAGTTCCCCAATACTCCTTGTATATTGTAGTGGAGGGAAAAAAGACCTGATCAGCATTGCATTGCAAGGCCACAATAAATGAAGGGAAAATCATACCATGACTGCATGTGCTATCACTATTCTTTCCCCTGTGCAAGGAATATCATTACTCTATGTGGGATGAATCGGATCACAACACAGGAAAAAATAGCACAGAGGAATGAAAGTAGACTATATCATGATGGATATGGAGAATTAACTAGAGAGCCAGGATTATTCATGTGGTTATAAATTTAACTTTTTTTTTTTTAAGAAAAACTTGAAACCTTAACCATCTCCGGAGCAGGCTGTCATGTGGGACAGCCTTGCTGGCACAGTGACCACGTGCTCCAGCTGCTGTGTCAGCTGCTAGCCAGAGGAGATTGTCATTCCAGACATGAGGCTGGTGTTCAGTGCCATGTCTTTAGAGGCTGGTTAAACCAGCCTGACCTGCTGGATGGACAGAATAGATTTTGTTTTATGTGCTAGGATATGAAGGGATTACATATAGGTATAAGGAGAGGTTTGGCTAGAGCAACCAGGTGTGGTGCAGGCTCCTGTGCTCTGGGGTCTCCTAGAACACACTGGAGCTGCTTGGCAATGCTATGAACCAATGTGTAAATCCTCTTCCCTCCCTCCCTCTTTTTCAGTTTGTTTTGTCACTCTGCCAGAAATAATTTTTCTTGAGGTTTTCAAGATTTAATGGGGAGCTTGTGGTTTTTAACAGCTTATAACTCAAACAAAGTTAAATGGAATTTGATGGGAGAAAGTGTTTCTTTAGCCTGAGGGCTTTCTGTCTGCTGAATTTTGACAGTTTCCTGCAAACTGGACAGATAAATTAGAGTAGTATTAAAAGGCAAAAAGAGTCTAGCTATAATGGGATGTGTCATCCTCTCTCATGGAGGCTACCAACCCTTTCGCAAAAGGGTCTGTGGTCATTTTAGGGGCCCCCTGTGGCCTGTTGACATTACCGTGATCCTCAGGTATGGAATATGAAAATAAAAAGAACACTTCCCAGTGACAGGAAAGCCTCTTCCCGTCTCATACACAGCATATTACTGTTGACTGAAACATCTGTAAATTCATTATATTCTATATTAAATGATTTTTCCTTATCCACTGTTTCTCTTAGCTGTTTAACAATCACTTGCATGGTATTGCTTCCATGTAATTATATCTGATAGCACTTAAGGTTTAATAATTTCTCATTTTGTTTGCTTAGTGTTTATTAATGAAACTAGATTTCCAGCAATGAAAAAATTGTCTTAGGGAGCCTTCATTTACCTTCCTTTCATACACACCTGTTCCTTTTCTGAACAAATGTGTATGAAAAGATTTTCAGTATTAAGAGCATATCTCCCATCTCATAGTATTCTGTRGATGTATTCAGTAGCTTTTTCTGGGATATTGCAGTTTATTAAATCAGCACCATTATGCCCACTCCACATGGTTAGTTTGTCTGGTTTCCCCTTTATTTTAGGGTAAAAGTGATGGACAGGATGACCAATAAGTTGAGCCTCCCTCCTAGAGAATTTTCAGGTGCTGCTCAGGAATCTCTATTAAGAGATCAGCTGCTAATCATCTACTTTCAGTTTTGAGGTCTGCAATGACCTGCAATGTTAGCAGGATCTCATTAACCTCTTGTTAACAAGGAGCTAAYTCTCTCAGCTACCTGAGCAGACTGCATTCCTCCGAGATGTGAGCTGCTGATTCACAGAATGGCTCAGGAAAACTACATTCAGCGCTAACGTGAAGATCGCTGTCTATTTTCCGGTGGTTTGTGACGTTGCAAAGTGTACCTCTTTTATCTAGCTAGTAATTTGAATACTCTAGTCTTCTGCTAAAAAACCGTGAAATCTGATGTTTCATCTCATCTTCTGATCAATATTAAAATTCTAAGTACATTGATCTACTTTTAGCTGAAATGAAACCTTCTTGACACTAGTTTACCACCTCTCTGTTATTTATGGTGTTGCTTTCAGAATCATTGTGGTCCTTTACCGCGGACAAACACTAAGTAAAATTACTTTGTTTCATAGTGCAGAAAGATCATGAATTTCTGTTGTTAACTTCTGCCCTGTGGTCTCAAAAATATTATAAGTGCCAAAACTGAGATGATAACTAAGGATTTGGGAGCAACTATCTCTGTCTGCTAGATTTTTTGGAATACAGAAGACTGAATGGTTTTGGAGATACTGTTCATAATAGGATTGAAATTGTCAGGCACCATCTGCTGTGATATTGACTGACCATGATTCAGACAAGCATTATTTAGATATTTAGCAACATTTAGAATATAACGAAGAAGTTTGGCTTTCTTTTTTTTTATGCTTTCCGTTCCCCATGGTCACCTTTTGTACTACATTTTAAGTGTATTTATATTTAAATTTCTGTTTGTGCAAAAAGGAGGGCAATGTAATATTGATCTTTCAGTTTCATTATAATAGTACCATGGTATTCAGTATAAAATTTGATTCTGAAATAAATAAATAACCTTTAGGTACTTATTCCAAACATATAAATTGAAATAAATTGAATCATGTATAATTATAAATATGAGGTTCCGATATTTTTTTAAAATTTTTCCTGTTTTTGTGACGTGCAGGTATTTTTTTTATGAACTTGCTTTTTAAGATGATTTTGCAATTTACTCTGTATATGATCCCCTCTGTTCAGCACTGGTGAGACGCGTCTGGAGAACTGGGTGTGGTTCATGGTCCCCAGCTCAGCACAGRCTTGTGTGCGTTAAACTCAACCATTTTCCGAGTCTGTGCACGTAGCTGGGGCTCCGCACTCTGAACGTTCCTGTGCGGCTGCAGAGCAGCCAAAAACTACTGATAGCTGAAGGTTTGCAGCTGATCCCATCTGAAACCTGTGCAAATTTTCTGGGGGGCTTTAAAGAATCTCAGAGGATTTCTCATACATCAGCTTTCATATCCTGCTCAAGGGCCAGACACATTTGCCAGCTGCTGTCCCAGAGACAGCAGGTGAGTCTGAGGTCCAAGCAGTGCCATTGCTCCAGGCCTTTGTCTCTGCTCACTCCACAAGCAGGTGTCCTGTCTGTACCTTTGGAAAGTGAGGCCCTGGTTCCCTTGGCATCTCCAATACTTACCCATTGAAATTACCCAAATCTCACTCCCCTGTGACTCGGCTTCTCCGCCTTTAGAGCAGCACTACTGGCCTTGCAAAACACTTATAATTAAAATGTTGCAAAGAAAAATGTGGGAGATCTTTTGCCAAATTGCAGTTTAATTTCTGTGATCACATCTCAAACTGGTGTGATTCAGCATTGTGGTTCTTTATTTAAACCCTTATCTTCTATTTCTTTCAAGATGCAAGAATGACTGATTTTAATAAAAAGGAAAAATTTGATTTATTATCCTTTCTGTCATATTACAGTTAGTTTTAAATTTACTTAGCAAGGCATGTACAAGGAATTTGCGTTTAATAATAAGGTAAGTAACTATGACTCTGGCAGTGAATAGGTTTCCAGTGTGGTTTTGGGTTTTACTTGACTGTAACCCAAGTCCTGCTCAGTTTGGCTGAGTGCTCAGTTTGAATCAACAACCTATTTATGGGTCACAGCAGCACTGAGGTGTGCCGGGCTGGACATACAGTCTTTCTTGCTCTGCTATCTTCAGTACTTTCCCATTCTTGCTTTTTCTGTTATCTTGTGTACTTTATGCCTTCAAATAACTACTGATGTGAAGTATGGGAATGTAATGAAATCTGACATGTAGGTTGAAGCAAAGTAATCAATTAAATTGCATGAAGTGATAACCTAATTTTCGCAGAAGGATTCAGCAATAGTAAATAAATGTTAGTAGTTCCTTGATCTAATATATCCAGAGTGGTAAATCTTTTTTCACAACCTTATTTTAGGGACTAGTCATCATAATGAGTGTCAGTTCTTCAGCTTTCAGAAATGAACAGAATGCTTATGAGCCAGAAACCCACGGGCTTGGTTTTAACAGAGAGATTAAGGTTCCACTACTGAACAGTGTTGATGCAAAGCATCCTTAGAAAAAGACATGGCAGTGTAAATGGAAGAGCAGTATGTGACTCATGTCCCAGCTGTAGGAGCTGCCCGAGCTTTCCAGTGAAGATTCACATTAAGGAAACAAGAATCACATTAAGGATTGGATCTTCCCCCTACCCTCCTGCCATCATTTATTTTCTCCTATTATTGGGCATTCACCCTTTGCAAGGGCTGGAAGGGAAAGTCCTTACATGGACAAAAGGTTCTGTCTCTTCTGTGTTCACAAAGTCAGATGAGATGTCTCTCCTGACCAGTAATCCTTTTCTCTTTAGGAAAGGAGACCCCTTCTCCCTTCCTAGGGCTAGAATAGGATCAGGCTCAGAGACCTGTAGGTGGGCTCATGGTAATCCTCACCCATCCAGACCAGTCTCACATAGTCCATGCCCTGTAGGACAGAGTGTGGGCCACCCTTGTCACATCTGCCATCCTCTGGCAGGTCTGTTGAATTAACCTCCCTGTGGTAGTATTTAAAAGCACAAGGAGACCTCTGACATCAATCACCTTTCCACCCCTCTCTAAGTTTCTCTCCTGTCCAGGAGTGAAAAAGCATTCTCAATAAAAAGGTATTACAGCTCCACTTTGATAAGGAATATGGTGCGATAGCTGTTATGTGGGTAAAAGGTTTGTTATGCACCTCAGACTCCTTGTGGATACCTTCAAAGCTGATCCTAATAACTAATGTAGGTCTATGTCTAATGATCACACTGTGAGTTGTCATTGTTTTTTAAAAATCAAGCAGCAAAAAGCAGCAGAAGCTGAATTTAGATCACACAATTTTAAACTGCATGTATTCCTGCCAGCAAAATTTGTATCTGTTGAGATGTGAGCAGGCAGCTAAGTCCAATTTGAATGAAACTGGAATCCATAAAAATTAAAAACATCATTTATATTCCCTATCACAGTGGTATGGCTGCCTCTAAAGACAAATACATTTGCAAATAATTTAAAGCAGGGCTTAGGTATATGATTGAAATCTCTGAGCAAGAATGCAGACAGTTACATAATTTGTTCACAAAATCAAGTTATGGACTTTTGATTTTTGCAAATATATGTGCTGTTAGCATTTCAGTATGGAATCCTTAAAACAATTTTCTGCTAGTGCCTTCCGTCAGATTCCCCTTTGCATACAGAAAAAATTAACCAGACATTTTCATATCATAAAGCTTACTTCAGAACATTGGTTCTTGCCTTTTAGAAACAACCATTTTGTGACTGTTTTGACAACCACAGCTGTAGTGACAGCATCAAACATAGCTGCCTACTCCCATGTCTAAGCCCAGGAGACCTATTAAACCATTTTTTTCTCCAGTGCTGCAGAACGGGAAACTCTGACAGTGCAAGATTGGAGAGAAGTTGATGGTTTTATGCTGTTGTGTTCAGATCTTCAGGGTTTTGTGCCTTGCTTTGAGCCCCAACAGACATCCGTTACTGAGTGTATGGGGAGACATGACTGTGGATGGAAAGAGTTCTGAAGCTTTTTTCTTGGATTAACATTCCAGAGCATGTGGTGACTATAAAGTCCTCTAATGGGTGAATGAGGATGAGGGAACAGGAATTACAGACCAGAAGGAGGAGCCAGGAATGCTGTCCTGTGACAGACAGACACATCATTCACGCCTACACCTGCAAATACTGTGTGACAACACTGCAAAACAGTTTTTCCCTCCAGAAACCTTAATGCTTAAACCAATTTCTGCTGATGATTTAGTACTATTCAGGATGAAGTGAAATGAGATGAAGCTAGGGGAAATTGGATCAAATCCTCATTAGTTTTGGTGGCATAATTTGAAGAAAGAGCAGCTGAAGGCTCTCAGTGAATGCAGCTCAATGCATTTTTCCTTATTATGAGCTCTTCCAGGTGAACTAGCCTAAGGAAGTGCTTAGGTTATGCATGACATCAGTGGGAATTAAAAGGAGCACTTATCAATGAAAGGCCATTTGTGAGATTGAAAAATACATCACTACCTTTCTGATAGCAAGAAGAGCAGGCTTCTGCATTCATGGATTGTGAAGTCTCTGGTTCATTTTAGTGGTGCCCTGGGACGAGGCACAATGCACTGAGAAAGAGGAAAGCCTGGGACATATCCTGGCAGGCAGGGCTATAGCAATTTTGGGACCAGAATACATGAATGGGTAGAGTTGGAGTAGACTCCTCTCATCCAGACAGAATAACTCGGAAATCAGAGCCTGTTTTACCAACTTCCTCCATTTTTACAAGTCCTTCCTCTGCATTGTTGGTGAGAGTGCTTCTGAACAAATGGGCACAGATGCTGAATCACAATAATCTATTTGCCAAACCACATCAAAACTCACACACAGTACAATGAGCTCCAGCATATTGCTACAGACAAGTAACGAAGCCAGAGAGGCCAGGAAGAAACACTGCTCCCTGTTGATGGAACATCTAGGTTCAGTGTGTATCTAACAGTGATGAAATCAGCTATTTGACATCAGCTCTAGTGATGTACAACCTCTTCGTGTGTCATTTTCTGTAATGTTGATGCAAATCTCCACTTCAGCTAGATGTGGAGATCCAGGAGGACAGGTTTTTCCAGTAAATGAACAGCATTGCTTTTTTTACAATGAAATGAGTCACTGGCCTAGAGGTTCAGACTTTTCCTCTTTGTTCCCAGGCTAGAATGAGGGTGGGAAACAAGAGGAGGGCTGAAAGGCAGCATTTTCCCTGTCCCCCTACCAGCAGTGCTCCTCCTGCCTATGATCACCATAGCCTACCCTACTTTTTGGTACTTTAGGCTGAAGCTCCTTATTCTCCCCACTCCCGTGCTTTTGACAGTTTGCTACTTCATTTCTGCTTTCTCCTATCTCTCATGTTTGCCTTAGTTTCCTCTCTTCTTCTCTTTCCTCTCTTCTTGGCCTGTTTTAAACTACAGTATTTGGCTACTCTTTCCCAGAACTCTTCAGAAGAATTCTCTCCACCCCTTAACCTACAYTTCTTCTACTTAATTTTACCCCAAATCCTACCTCAGGAACCAGTTCTGTAAAGGCTATGCTGCATCAAATGGTTCCACTCATCAGAAAGTTACAGCCACTTGTAGGGACAGTAACCTCATTTGTATGATGCTTTGTTTATTGCACTGCTGTCATTCCTGGTTTTCTGATGCATGTTAGAAAATAAAGTGAGAAAGGTCAAACTTATAAGCCTGTTAGTATTGATAGTAGTTTCTGTAGATCCGCTTTTTGGCAACACTTGTGACTTAAAGGCTTGCTGTGTCACTGGATTTGCATGATTTCCTAATGTCCAAGGAAATACAAGATTCATTTTTTTTTAAAATAGCTTTATCACAGATTACTGCAAATTATTGTTTACTAATAAGAAAATATACTTATTATTAATAAGGCAAATGGATATCTAAAGCTATTCAAAGTTAGTGCCAGAAAAGTATGTGTGTATGTATATATACACCAATAGTAACTGTAATTAATAGTAAGAGCTAATATGCATTTAAATATTATAACCTACCAGGAAACTGTAGCTTGTGAGCAGGAAATGCAGTCATTGTTTATTATGCTTTATTAGCATGCTATGCATGCCTGCTACCAGCACAGCATTCACCAAACTATTCCCAGGAGCAGAAAGGTGTATCCCAAAGTCATCATCAKCAGCAGAACAGTCATAATGTTGTCACAGATAATGCATGACCAAATTCAAGCTTGTTGGCTGCAGTACACACTTCACATTTACAAGCATTTGTTACATTTCTATTGGTGTCCTGAACATCATGGAACATTCRTATATTGATCACATAGTAACAAACAGTTTATCATAAACATTTTTATATATCCATGGTTTGCATCATCAGTGGCCACAGAAAAAGGTTTGTCCTTTTCTATGTTGGCTTTGAAGTCTTTCTCAGTTGAATGGCAAGTTAATATTTTGTGAAGGATGCCTGCAGTTGTTGTCTTATGAAAATGAAACATTTCATGGAAAACTTAGAATAAGATTATTCATTTTGTTGTCAAATTAGACTGACCCACTTAAAAAAAAAGTGTGTAATACGTGACAGAGAGCTGTGGTCACTCTTCTTTTCTTTGGCTAAATGTTTCAAAAGTTTTCTTTTGTCTCATGTTAGGAATTATAATCATTTGCATGCTTACAAGCAATTAAGAAAATGCGTCTCTGTGAGGTATAGCAAGTCTTATGGGAGCTGTTGCTTTCTCTGCTGAACCATGCAAAGTCACTCCTGTACTCATTCCTGAAGAAAGAGATAATGTTTTTCTTCCTCATGGGTGGGGAAGTTTTAAGACAAGTACTGAAAATACCAAAATCATAAAATCTCTGAGTAGCTGAAAGAATACAAAGATGAAGTTTGTGCAAATATTAAGATCACATCTTTTTTATAAAGAGCTTTTTTCAGAGGTTTCTCACCCTCTGTGCTTCTCACCTCTCAAATCATAACTCATTGCTCGTGAACTAGAACAATGAGATGTACATTTATACAGACTTGGAGTTGAAAGAAGCCACGTTCCCATGGCTACCCAGCAATAAAGTCTTATTCAACAAGGTGAAAACCTTTTGTCAAGAACATGCCTCTTTTCTGAGGCCACTTCAGGTTCTGCAAAAGTATTCCACAGGCGGGATACCAGAGCAAGCATGGCACAATGTGCTGCTTGTATGAGGGGAAGGGAGTCGGACAGTCTGAATGAAGCAGTTCCCAGAGATACATGTGTGTCCTGGGGATGATGCAGGATACTGGTGCAAGGTGTCAGATGAAGAAGGATTTAAATWGCCAGCAGAATTGATCTGAGCAGGTGTTTCAGGCAGTATTTCTTTGCCCTCTGGTCCTCAGTTTAAATTGTTTCATTCGCAGTGCTCTCACACAATTATCCACAAAACTGCCTGAAGGATTTTAGAGAGGATTAGCAAGATAACTCCTTAGAACATAATGCAATTGTGTCTGACTCATCGTGTCCTGGAAGAGTAGCGGAGGGACATCAAAGATATCATGCAGTCCATGCATCTGTGGTGGGGAGGAATCAGATCTTAAATCATTTTCAGTAGCTGTTTGGTGGAGATATTGCAAACAGTAAAGTGAACCATCAGCATCCCTACAGCAATTCTTTGCATAATCAAACATTCCTACAATGAACCCAATTCTTTCCTCCTAAATAACACTTTCTAAGTCTCTTATCCCTCTTGTAGATTCCAATAATTTCACACTTCTTCAGTGTAGGATCACAACTACACCCACTATTCCAGCTGTGGCTTCCTCCGTTACAAATGGAGCAGAATAATTACTTCCTGTGTCTTATGTGTATCTCCCCTGCTAATGCAGATATAGAATTGTCTTTTCTAACCTGCAGGTTCACATAGTTGACTCTTATTTTCTTGCTTGCCCATTATTCTCTGTAGTATTACTCTCTGCTACATCATTTCCCATTTTAGACTCATTAACTTAATGTCTTCCTTAGTGGACCACTTTGCTCTTCTCTTTGCAGAATTCTACCCTTCAGATTTCATGCTTTTTTTTAAATTTATTTTTTTAGTTTATTTTGAACCTGTCCTCCAGAGTGCTTACACACTTTTCTCTTTAATGTTATCTGCAAATTTATATGTACTTTCTCTTCATTAGGTCCACAAAAATTTACATAATCGGTGTAGTCATAGCAAGTTTCTGCAGGGCTCCATCCTTTTCAGTGTCACAAAAACACACCAGTAACTACTCTTTCAGCTCAGTTTAAAGGTGTATGTTTAAAACTTGCTGCTGTAGCTGYCTTTTCTTTACTACCCCACAGTCATTTTCTTTTCCATTCTCTTTGTATATTGCTCTGTTTGATATGTGGGTCTAAAGGACAGTGGGAAGGGGACTGAATTAAGCAGTGAAATTCAACAGAAATTTTTGCCAAGCAAGCAGACCTGCAGCAAGAAGGAAGCAGTTGTAAATTCTCACTGAAATACTCACAGCACTGGGCAAGGAAAAGTTCATCACCAAAATCACACAGCAGGCTGATGGGACCCCTGTTCTTTACTTGAAAGCATTAGCCCAGCCTGGTGAGGTTTGGATGGGCAACATGCAATCAGTTCTTGCAGTGGCTTCAATTCCATTATAAATTCATGTGAAAAGAAGTGTTGGCTTCCTACAGGACACCTAACGTGCATTTCACGAAAACTTAGAAATGGAAGTGACCTCAGGTGGTCTTGTAGACCTGCCATCCACTCAAAAAAGGGCAGACACCAATTCAGAATTAGCACTTCTGTCTTCAACCAGACTAACTCCAAAAACCTCCAAGGGTGGAGTTTTACTACTGCTTCAGGGATCTGTGATACCTACCTAGTGATAAAATACTTCCTTACATCCTCTTCTGCTTGCTCAGTCCCCTGGTGTTGCTGTGTCCAATTCAGACAGGCAGCACAAGGAAGCTGTGATGGAGCAGGGTGTTGGACTCTGTGGACTTCTCAGGACCCTGATGTGAAAGGTTGTGACTGAGCCCTCATCCACCCTCTCTGTCATCTCTGTAGCCCCTGGGCTGACTCATCCAGACCTGCTCTCACACTGTAATCTGCTGATTGTAGGAAGTTCATGACATTCTGAAGATGAGATCTGGTATTTGTCTGATGGGTAGGAGCACATRGCAACACCTCCTGAGTGATAGCTGCAGTGGAGGTGGCTGTAAAGCTGTGATCAGGACAGTGACAGCCCTGTTGCCCCTGCTGGTTTGAGAATCTCTGTTTTTGAGACACATAATCCCCGTGAAGATGGAGGGGCTAAAAAAAAAAGATATATTTTTATGTGTGTCCTCCAGCAGTACTTGACATCTATATCATATCACACAGTGGCATCATTGATCTTCATGGTACTGACAATATCATTGGTGTCTTCAGAGTTGCCATAATCTTTTACTGCACATGAGTCCTGAGTTTCAATGGCTAGGAATTGATCCACCTCTTTTATTCCCTACCCCATTAAAAAAAAAACAAAACCCTTTCTTGTAACTTCTCTCTCTTTCTTCCACAAGTCCCAGAAAAATAACAGTGACTCTSGAAAAAATGCAAAAAATTTTAATAAATGTGAAATATAAATACTGCATTTTAGAAGTTTCATAGACCTACCAAGAAATTCCTGTGGCTTTTTAGGTTTTATGTACATCATATATAGCAGAAGAAAAGGCATAACTTGATCATAAAGAACAAAAATACTTACTTTAAAAGAATCCAATATAGATACATATGCAATATAAACACCTCATTTTTTCATTTTTTTCCAGGAGAAGGAAAAAGTTATAAAGACAGAAATGCACAACGATGGTAGCTTCTTCCTAGGAAGGCCCTTAAATATTACTTTTGGTACAAGGTGTCTTATTTGAGATTTGCTCTGCACTTCTCAGGATTTTTCTAATATCTCACAGCTTGAAAATTATTTTACTTCTGATAAAGTCTATAGAGCCTGGTTCAGGTTTGCTCTGATGGGGCAAGAAATGGACATTCCCCATAAATAAAAAATCAAGATTAACCAGAATCAAAGGTTTATTTTTTCCAAGAAAAATAATTTCCTGTCATAATTGGCAGTGTGTCATATGTGAAGAACTGTCTTGAGTTTTGGGAGACAGAAGGAATTAAAAAATGCACAGGTTAGAGCAGCAAAAAGTATGGGTTTTCTGGCAAACAGACTAACCCTAGCGCCGAACTTTCTTTGGCTCTTCCACTTGTACTGACAAGGCCAGGATTAGCTCTGTCAAAATCCAGAAAATGACAGTCATAGTGCAGGAGGACAAAGTGACAAGGGATTTAGTCCTTGACTTTGATGTTAAAATGCTCATGCAGTGCAGATCTCCCTTCTGGTTGTTCCTTTCCGGTAAAAGAGCTAACATTAGGAGAAAAAATTCAGCCCTCACCCTATTTTTCAGAATATTGTCATTGTAATTGGTGTAAGCGTGGTAGGTATTTAACTGTGTGAAAAAATGCCCCGGTTCTTCTTGTGTGCGCTGTTCATTAACATTTAGAAAACAGACAARGTTTCTTTCTCAGTAAATGTCAAGGAAAAAAATGTGCATTTGATTTTTGCCTCTACAACACGTACTTACATCCTAGTATTTTTTTCTATAATTATGCTTGAAATGAAAGTATGGAACAGGTCACCATATGGAAAACACCTCCTCAAAAATCAATGAGTCTTTCCTRTTCTGGATTGCGTTACAGATAAGGATGCTGCAGCAATCCTTTTCCAGAGGGAAAAATATAGAGACCTTTATATAGCACTATAAATGATGACTTTTCAGAGTGAGCAGCAGCATTTCTCAAATAGCTGCTWATAAGACCAAATATGGTAGAGCCTTGCAGTGAATCACAGTGTTGTGCTGGGTTATGCAACCCTCCGAGGTCACTTACATAAAGAACAGAACTACTGAAGTGCAAGCCGATTCCTCTGTTAATTAATTTGTGAGGCACAAGTGGCATTTAAAGAGAAAACATCTCATGACCAGCTCTTGCACCGGGATGTCAGACTCTGGCACAAGTGTAATTGTTCTTTGTGTTTTGTGAGTGCATCTGAAATGCTGGATCCATGCACTGTTGGGAATTATTCTGGTTGAACCCACTCAGTCCTCCCTTGGATTCCTTCTGACCTGGGCAGAGGGGAGGTTGCTGATACAGCTCAAATTATGTGGCTGATTGTAAAATTATCTTAGGGGTATATAGGAAAACAAAGGAAATAAATGCTCCAGTAAATGTCATGCTGGGAAAAATGGGATCAAGAACCTTGTCCTGTCAGTTTAGAAGGTTGTACCCCTTCATGACCCTGAGTATTACCGACCTCTAAAATTCATATTGCTACCCACTTTTGCTGTTGACCAGGAGGAGACAAATTCTGGGTTGTTAATGGCAACTGAACTGCCTTTCATTGCTTTCTGTGTTTCAAAGCATTCAGAATTTTCTACTGGAATAGGAACAGAGGATCCATAGCATTCAATAATAGGTATAACTTGAAAATTGAGCTGCAGTGGAAACTAATCAAATCTTACGAAAGGTGAAAATATCTCTGCATGCAACATTTCATTTTTGCCATTTAAGAAATTTATAGACATGGACATTTGTGTAAAATCATTCAGATTCTGTGCAGAAGTATATCAAATATACTGCAGAAGGAAATGTATCTAAGACCAGCTTATTATTAAACAAGCACAAGTTTCATCTTGAATCCATTAGTTGCAGCTAACAACACATTAGGCAGTGAGTTAATTACTGGCATTGTGGATGGCAATGCAAATTGAATATTTACTTTACAAGCACTGTAGTACTTCCCCATGTGATCAAAAGGGAAGATAATTCCTATAAAGAGGTTTTTCAACTTAGGTTCTGTACTCAGAATCTCTCTAGTCACTCTCATATTTCAGACACATGACAGATGCCCAGAAGGACTGAAGAAGATTTTTTTATTCTGTGGCAAACATTAGTGGTTTCAGAACTTCTCTGTGATCTGAGAGGTGCTGAGGAGGATGCAGATCTCTGGAGAAGAGCCAGATAAACTTTAAATTAAAAACTATGAATCATTGAAGTGTTTTAAAGGTGGTATTTTCATGCTGGAGCAAGGAAGAGGCTCCTTAGAGTCCATATCAGCTCTTTAGCTGCTATAATTGATGAAGGCCCTGAGTGAAGAGAAAACACAAAGCATCTCATGGACCATTGCCTCACAGGCATCATTAAGATAGAGGTGAAAGGCCTGAGACGGACTTCTGCCAAACCTTCTCAAAGGATCAGGATGTAATTGCAGTTTATACAGCACTTTGTTGCATTTCCCTTCGTTCTGGCTGCACCATCTTTTGCATGTTTGCAGAAAGCTTCGAATGTTTGTGAGTGGAGGGACTCTGCCTGCTAGGGGTGCCCAGGGACAATGTGCTTCATCTTCTCAGATGCTGAGAGATGGCACCGGGACCCTATGTGATCTCTGTGCTGTTAGGGCAGACACTCGTTCCTCAGTCCTTTCTGTCTACTTGTTCCTCAGTCCCTTCTATCATTGTCAGACACAGCAGAAGGTTTCAGCGTGGTTTATTCATTGGCTGCAACTGAGGTCAGAGTTACTGTGAGCATCCTCACAGTGATTTCCTTTTTCTGGTGAGCAAGCTTTGGAAAGAGCTGTCCTTGCTTGGAGAGCTCATGGCTTGCTCTCTTGACTGTGAAGGGATCCTTTGATTCTTTCAACAGCTCAGAGATTTCCCTGAGAAAGTTTAGCCAGTTTCCACACATAATTTTCACCCCCACAGGAAAAGCTAATCATTCAGAACTTCAGGGAAGCAATAGAAAAGCTAGATTTCTAGTTTTTTGGGGTTTTTTTCCCCTTGATTTATAAGATACTTTAATTTTGGAGGAGAGAATCCCCAAAAAGAACATTATAGCGCACAAGTTTCATTCCATCCAACAGGATCAGCTATTTGTTTATAAGACGCTGTGACTTGTCTCATCTCTCTACCCTATTCAAGAGGTAATAGTGCCAAAAAATTAGAGAACAGCAGGGGTGAGAACACGGTTCTATATCCATGTGGTGCCTGAAGGATGCTGAGGGAGAATTTACAACTGATATGTTTAACTTGGAGTATAAATTCTTTCATACATAAACACTCTCAGGTTAGAGCCTGGAACCACGTGTCATTCACCATGATAAAGGCCAGAACTGCAGTATAATTTTTTTAAAAAGGAAGAGTTTATAATAAAATGCATCAGTAGCACAAGGATGCCTAAGGATAGGTTGAAAATATTGCAACACAGCAATAGACTGTGACAAAGAGCTTATGTCTGTCAGAGTTCATCACTGTACCATGATTAACCCAATACATCATCGTGGGCTAAGAGAGGATTCTCCAGTATTTCCACCTTCAAGGGTCTGGAAAGGGAAGGTCTTCTGTTAGTGGATCTCTGGGGAGGGGATGGCATAAGAAAATCATCATAGGCAGGATGATATAGGTGCTGCTGGAGGTACCTTTTTTCTCCAAATGTCTCTTTTACTTCTCTTTCTCTCTTTTACTGGAGTTTACTTAGAGGAGAAGATCTGTCTGACTACTCTCTTATAAACATGCTGCTGGATTTTGGCCAGGTCTTGAAATGTGGCTTTAATAATTTATAATCTGAAAAGGCTGAAAAATAGTTTATTTTGGCAAAGTCATTCCCATGAACAAGCCCAACAGTTTGGGCAATTTGTCTTCCTAAGTTTTAAATATAAGTTATTATAGATAGAAAGGAGAAATTTAAGAGAGGGAGCTAAATAGAGAAGAAAGAACTAGTGTGAACAGTAAAAAGATAAAGAAATGTAATTACTTTACTCAGCTCTTTCTTCACTTGAAAAAGATCTTTTGTTTTGATTTTCTCTTGTTTAAAAATTGTGCTGAAAGGTGTGAAACAGTATGAATTCATTTTTCACAATTTCATGTTGCCTGAGAAGCTACAGCAGCAGATCTGGATCAAGGGTAGAAAGAGACAAGTAAGTGCAAATAACAAAAAATGAGCAGGGTGTGACACAAAGAGAAACAATGACCAATGGTTTTCTCAGCACAAAGRAAAGAAGGAAAGGTGAAGAATGGGCAAAACAAAGGATGAATCCCTTCCTTCTCTGTGGCTGGGGTGTAAGAAGCCATGATTGTTACCTTTGAGTCATTCATTATTGACTTTAAATAAGTGAAAAATACTTGTGATGAGGCTCGTAGACACATATAAACGCTAGCAACCAGAATTTCATTAATTTTTTAATCCTCAAAAATGTTATGACTCAAGTGAGGGAAAAATCAGTACCATTCTCAATCTCAGTGAGAAATGCAGAGAATAAATCTGCTTTTTCCTCTGAAAAGTAAAGTGAACAATCTAAGGTCTGATCTACCAGAGTCCTGCAAATAATGAATAAAAGATTAAAAATGCTTGACAGAGAGTTTATGTTAATCAGTGTCTTCTCACGTGGGCGTGTTTCTTCCAGCAAGCCTGTAAACTTTGATTCTGTGTAATTGGGAGGTTAAAAGTTCTCCTAATTAGCATCCATATCTACAGAGAATGTAGAATCTATTTTGAAATTATAAAGGTAAAGGGATTTTGAAATGCTTCTAATTCTGAAGTAAATTTGCCATTTAATGCAAAATTCAATTGTGGGCCCAAAAGAAACCTCAGAATCATTATTTTTGTCAATGTGACAAGGAAGGTTAGATGACTACATTGACAACTTTTTTTTTTATGACTATGGAGATAGTAAAATGGAAATGATCTACAAATGGTCAAATATGTCTATTTAACCAATCATTTAATGATAATTATCAATTAAKTTTGTTTGCCTCAAATGCATTTTCTGACTTGTACTTTGTCTCCTGGAGACAGAGAAACAAAGAATTCTCCATGCAACTCAAGAGGAACTTGCTGGATAAATATTTGGCCTAGTGAGATTGATTGGAAATAGACCTCAAAAGAGATTTACCTGCAGTTTACTGCAGAATTACTTGATGGATATGGCACAGCATTAAATTATAATTTCAGAATTGCACAACTGAAATATGAGCACAAAATTATGGGTTAAACTCTGCAAGTCACTAGACCCATTGATTCTGAAGAATGAGGGATTAGGGAATATTCAATAATCCCAGTTTTTGCTCAAGACTGAAACAGAAGTTATGTTGCCCAAGTGTATTGTCCAAAGGTAGAAACTTTAGGTGAAAGAGCTGAAAACAGGTGCCACCTTACAGGGCCTTGTGCTGAATTTTCTTTCCTGTGCACATGGCACATTCAATGTACATGACCAATCAATCTGCTTGGAAATGAAAAGTTAGTGTTACACTTTATTTTATGAAAATGCTGTAAGAAAACTTGTCATCCATATGGTGACAGTCTGCCTTTTATATGCAGCTCTGTTGCGTAGGATCCCAGTGTTGCAACAAGTTTGGGTTGATCACAAAACCTTCAGCCCTCAATAGCAACAGTGATACCAATTGCCTAAACAGGTCTTACACACAACCCATGTTATCACGTTCTCAACTTACACTTTGTCCCACTTTATTTTCAGCCTCACGCTCTGACCTTTAAAGAGCTCAGTCCTATGAGCTGAGGGGACCCAAACACAAGAAGTTCAGATAGGAATCTCCACTCCTGTAGCTCAGCAGAGTTGTCCAGGGCAAAATATCACACAGAAGAAATAACTTGTTTGGGAGTAAAGAGGATAAAGGCAGTCTCAAGGTACAGGGATCAAAATCTGCAGGAAATACGTGTGGCTGCACAGGACACTTCATGCCTTTTCAAGTACAAAGCTCAACTCTTTGTTCTTGGTAATGGGAACAAACAGCACACAAAAAGCAGATCTAGTGAGAGGAGAAGTGCACTGTCTAATGGATTATTAGTAGATTCTCACATATAAGATGGAGGCTTGGTATGAGCAACTGAAAAGATGTTTTCAGCATCAAGATCAAATGGACATAGATTTAACCCCTCTTCAGTTATGTTGTTACAAGAGAGCATTTGGAATTTATGGTTTGACAATTGAAGAACCTTCAGGCTGTGTTGAAAGCTTTATTAAATCAGTGGCCTGATGGACTGAAATCCAAACTTCTTTTTTAATGACTCATGTCTTTTTTTGAGTTTCATCTGATGCTGTGGTACAAAGGCAGAACTGAATTTTTAAAGAATGGGACTTTGCTTCAACATCTGCAATGTCACTGCATGACTGAATAGAGATGAAAAAGGGTAAAATTAAGACTCCTTTACTCTTGAAGGTGAAAGTAAGGCACTAAAATGCCTCAAAACATGTTGGGAATGAGAGGTTTAGCAGAAAGCAAAAAAACGCACTATCACTATGAGATTGAAAAGTTTTAAGGGACTACAGAGATTACTTTTCGCTCAGAGGATTAGCCCATCTTGACAATATGAGATGACAACATTCTAAAATAAATATTCGGAAATAGGTAAATAAAAAGGTTCAGTTCCAGCTTGTCATAAAGGAACAAAAAGGGTGGGATTCAGATAAAAATCAAAACATATTAATTTAACTTTCTGTGTCCAAAACACCTGACGTCAGATGTCTACACCTAAGAAGGTTGTCTAAGCTCCTGTTGTAGGCTAAAAACTCTGTGTGGCAATGTGTTGCAGGTTAGCTCAAGTCTCTGCCACAAGATGGTTAACTAAGCCAAACACCCAGCATGAGCTGTGTTTCATCTGATACAGAAGTATCAGATTTTAGTGCTTCTCGGATAATTTTAGTACATATTTGAAAGTGATGCTCTATCATTCATCACCTTCTTCAAAGAACAGGTCCAATCAGGTTCTGTGTGGTACGGAAATTTGCTTTCATGCATCTCATGGCTAAAGCAGGAAAAGCATCACAAGGATATGCAACCAACAGAAAGTGATAGGCATTGGGGAAAGYCTGTATCTCTCTGGGTTAGAGGACAGTATCAAGGAACTGATATTTTTGGAACAAAAGAAGCCCTGGCGCTGGTATAGACTACATACTAGATGGGAATTCTAATAATGGTGCTGAAAATATAAAGATGCTAAAAAAGGTTTAACCAGATGTTGAGAAAGAGCAGAGTCATGTCTTAGAATTACGAAGTGTACGTTGTTGAAGGATGTTGCATTGCCTGGTTTAATTGTTATAATTTAACCCCAGCCAGCAATTAATCTCACTCTCCCTTCCTGCCAGTGGGATGGGGAGAAGAGAAAAAAGGGAAAAGCTGTGCATCGAGATAACAACAGTATATTAATTTAGATTAGGTAATATATATTATTGATCCATATTTATTAATAACAACAACAACAACACATTTCCTAATGGAAAGGAAAAAGAGAAAGAATAAAACCCAAGAGAAACAGGTGATGCAAAATACAACTTCTCACCATCCACTGACCATTGCCGAGCCCATGCCACAGGAGTGAACAGCCCCTGTGGAACAACTTCCCCCAGTCTGTATACTGTGCAGAGTGCTCTGGGGTATGGAGTATCCCTTTGGCCAGTTCAGCTCAGCTGACCTGGACATGGTTTCTGACTGTTTCTTGTGGACCTGCTGATTGGYAGGGCATGAGACACTGACAAAGTCCTTCTTGTAAGCAATATTTAGTGACAACTAAAGCATCAGTGTGTCATCGACATTGTTCTCAGGCTAAATCCAAAACACAGGTATTAGGAAGAAAATCAACTCTATCCCAGCTGAAATCAGGTCATTAATGGATGTAGATTCCATATATTTCTGTAACTTTAGTCCTAGGCTACTTGCAATCAAGAGACTATAAAAGTATTTTAAAATTGTAAGCAGAGTAATTTCCTACTAAATCTTGCAATATCAGTTGACGTGTGTAAGAACCTGAAAGTGCTTCTGCTAAGCCAATATTCAAATGTGCAGTGGGCTGACGTTAAATTTTTACAGCCATTTAAGCATATCTACTAAAGACAAAGCAACAACCAGCTGATCTAAGAGTAAGTACACAGTGAATGTGAGTAATTAATGACAATCACTATATGGTAGAGAATCTAGATGTTTTCAGACAACCCTGTTCTCATTCTTTTAATGAGATTGCGAATTCTGCTGGCAGTGACAATTGAACAGATGTGGTGTTATTCAGACCACCACAAATTGTTCAGTTTAGTATCCCACAATACGATGAAGAACAAAGGAGCTCTCTTCAGTATCAATAAAATAAATAATGATTACCTAAATGCTCATCTGTCCCAAAGATCTCAAAAAGATTATCATTGGGAGTCTTTATCAGC
The DNA here is from genome assembly GCF_030028575.1 of Malurus melanocephalus. Lineage (NCBI taxonomy): Eukaryota > Metazoa > Chordata > Aves > Passeriformes > Maluridae > Malurus > Malurus melanocephalus. The sequence continues at coordinate 179,706 of NW_026623755.1, read as the reverse complement.
CAAGGTTACTTCTAGGAACTTCTGTAGAGTTTGGTGAGAAATTCCATGATGTTCAATAGTCTCATCTGTATAGGAATCTAACAGAAAATCCCTAGTGATGCAGTACTAAATACTGGGTAGAATAACAGGACTGCTCAAACCAGAAAGAGGTTCATCTGCTGGTATGGTTGGCTAAACCCTAGACAAACCAAATCATTCATTTCAAAGCAGGCAATGCAAACCATCCTTGCAGAAAAGTGTTCTGTGCCCTGGAAAGCACTGACTGAAAATAGCATTGGCTTCTGAGAAGAAACAGAATAGCAAGGGCTCCTGTATGATACAGAGGCAAAAATTCAATTCTTGTCAGTATAAACAACAGAATAGTGAGTAGGAGGAGGAAATTGACTTTCGTTTCTGTGTGACATTATTGGGACTGATGTGGAATAAGGTATACAGTCCTGATGTCAACATTTTAAAAGAGATGTTGAAATACTACAAAGGATATAGAAATAAGCCATAGATATGTTTTGATGTCTGGAAGGGGAAATGAAAAGAGAGAACAGTGAGAGCTCAATCTGTTTATCTTTTCAAACAGATCGGAAGACAGCTTGATTATAGCATGTAAGAACCTTCATGGGGAGTAAATACCAGTTACAGRATGGCTCTTTAAAGCAGGAGAGAAAGGCACATCAAGAGCTAGTGGCTGGAAGTGAAGCCAAACTCAAAGCAGAAATTAGACACAAACTTCTAACAGGGAGGGTGATAAGCCACTGGGAACAAAGGAGATGATAAATTCTCTGCCGCTTCATTTTTTGCAGCCAAAGAGAGATGCCCTTCTCAAAGATTGTGCTTAATCAGGTCCAAGGGATCCAGCTTGGTATGGAGGTAAAAGTATTAAAGCTCCCGGCTCAGGAAACAGACCCCTTTGGATCAGGTGGTCTTTTCCAACCTTCATCACTGTAAATCTCAGGAGTGCATCCTCTAATGTTGAGTCCGAGCCTGCCCATCATCCTTGTATGATTTCCTCTATGTGCCATGATGAGGCTCRTTCTGAGGCTGTTAGCAGTGAGGCCAACACATTCCCTTAGCAAAACACCCGAGAGAGGATGCAGAGGAAAGATGAGGAACAACTCACCTAGGCATTACACCTGGGGAAAGAGGAGCACAGCAAGACAGGACATAACAGAGGTTTGACCACTTCTCAGTGCTCCCCAATTCATGTCACAGCACAGAAAGATCTGTAGCAGGCTGCTGGTTAAATACTGAGCTTGATACAAAAGGGGAGAAGGAGACTTGCTGCTGCAGCTCAGGGATATACAGAAAGACAGTGTTCATCCAGCAAGGAGGATTTATTGCCTTTTTATTAACAGCTTGTTCCTTTCCCTGTGCCTCAGGACACAGGCTTTGCAAGCCTGAAGTCGGAATACGAACATTCCGGTTTGAAAAATTGGCATGAATAAAAGGAAGATGTTAATTGTGTTGTGACAGTTATCTAGATTCTCACTGCAAGAGGATACCGGAGCTCTTTATATTATCTCATGGCCAATAATACAGGAATTAATTCCAGGTCAAGTTCTGACATTTTTACCAACATTATATATACTTGACCCTATACACAGTTCAACAGAGTGAAAGGAAACGTTTGCATATAGTGATGGCTTCTGTGCAGCTATAGCAACATCAGGCTTTAAAATCCATCGCTCGTGCTGTCCTGAGCTATTTCCATACCCTGTAATTGTTGAAGAAGATAAAAGATTGACAAGAAAGCAACTTATAGAGTAAATTTCCTAGCCCTGAAATCCCTTTCTGCTCAGCATGAGAGTTCTTCCTCTCCACTTAATGAGGTTCTTCAATTCCTTGGCTAGAAGGAGAGGAGACACAGATGAGTCATAGGCGTAGTTTGCCCCCTTGAAACAAATAAAGATATCTTTCCTCTGAGAAAGAAAACCCTTTTGAGTACAGTGGTCTGATAGTCTTCACTGTCCTCCAGCACACAGTCTCAATCTGGAATGTCTCTGAAAGAGAAAACTGAAATTCGTAATCTGTTTATTCATAATAAAAACTTCCTAAATTAACAGCTGACTGATACTACTCTCAAAAATGTTTTATTATGTCCCAGCACMTTGAAAGTATTACAACTGAGTCTTCCTTAGAGCAACATAAGCTTTGCCACCCTGCTGGATACAATACTTACAGTGAGAGGAAAGCAGATGTGCCAAGTCAGCTGAAACTCAATGAGCGAAACAAAAGGGCAACAACTGACAAGCATGAAAATCTGATACCTGTTAAATATATCCTCTTAGGATTGCTTGTGTGCAAGGTGACAGATCCTCAGCCCTTTCTTCATCATTAGAAACCTTGGCCAGCTTTGCTTCAGACTACAAAATCCCTTTCTCATGCAGCACTGAATCTCAGTGTGGTGGTTTTGTGGTTTAAACACCTTTGGGGCTGTACCACCTAACACACAATGCAAAAGCAGATTAGTTACCTCAGGGCACATTTAAAAGACTTCTCGCTAATGTGGTCTGAATCAATAGCATGACAAAAATTAGCATGAGTCTCCACATTTATAATACTACAAGGGTTATTTAGTATTAGTGAAGGGAAGCAGGATAGATTGTGATACTTTCTAGGCCTCCATAGTGAATATTCATGGCCTCAGATAGGTACATATCCAACACAATTTTTAGCCGTATGGTTAATTGACAACTATTTTAGTTGGCAAGAGCATGACAGGATTTAGGGATTAAAATGATTTCCTAGATTATCAGTTCACATATGTGAAAAGTTCCTTTTGCTTTCAGTGTGCCTTGGTACAGAACTGACAATTATTTTCTGCATTTTTCTGATGTTCTGTCAATGCAATTTGTATAATAATAATTATAATAAATAATAAAACTTATGCTGTTTCTCTAGAATATTATTCCTCAGCTTAATGAACTTTGCCACTAAAACATTGGTTTCCTGGTTTTCCCAAATATTTTTTTCTAGTGTCATATTATCAAGTGCTGAATGTCAAGAAAATAATGATGAACATTATAAAAACTTATTAGGGATTGAGTTGCAATCCTGCAATGCATGTGGTTCCATTTCACTATCAGTTGTCAGAAACACTGCTGGGAATTGTGCAATTAAATTTCTGCCTACTCAGTTAAAAGTTTCCTCTGTTGCCACCTACTTGATGTGCTGATTTATTGATGGCTGAAAGAGAGAATAACCCAAGCAGCTCAGCTAAGCAGATTCCAGTGGGAGGAGGTCAGCAGAACACCTGCTTTGCAATTTGGAGTTTTCTACTTCTTCATGTGCAGAATTCTGTTGTCCTGGGAATAGATCAAACATATAATATCCAGACTTCTAATAAAAGAAAAAAAAACCCGTGTTTACCAAGTTCTCAGAAAGCTGGATTTTGCTTCACTTAAGACAGAAATTCTTAATTTCCTTCCATAATAAGAAAAAGAGTTTGTCATGTCAGATTTACTGAAAAGTTTCTTGCCTAAAGAATTATCTCCCATCATTACACATGCAAAGATTACTAATTTTTACTGTTTATTTTCTGTTAATTACTCATCAAAATTGTTTACTCAAGTTGCGGCTATGAATGGGGCTGAATGTGAAAATCTAGGTCAGAACATCCTAAAAGAAATCTTGGATGTTGAAATAAGCCTCACAAACAGCTTTGCTCTGTATAGTGAGGTAATGTAGTAAACAACTGCTCATTTTTTTCCCCAGATCCAAAAGGCTCCAAATATCTGAGCAAGCCCTACCTTAGCCTGCATTTTCCAGTTCATCCCCTTCTACAGCTCTAATAATAGAATATACACATCTATTGCAGCAGTAGTAACAGACAGAAGATTTGCCTTTTTTAATTAAGCAATGTCAGTTTTGCTCAGCTGTCTCATTCTGGAGACTCCTGTGGCACTGACAAATATGAGATACTTGTGCAGAAGTAGGGGGGAAAGAGAACAGAGCAATGCACTTACAGAAGTTAATTCAAAGTTATGGAGGTCTCCTATCATATCTGACACAGGGAGGCTAGTCCAGCTAGGTGTGTCAGATACCTGGGGGGATCCCAAATGGCATTGAAAATGCCTGGATTTAGACTCAGGTACTGAATCCATGTCTCTGAAGTCATGTCTCTGTCACTCATGTCAATGAATCCAAGAGAATTATTTGGCTTAATTAAAGACTGCCWACTGCATGGAAGCCTTGCTCTCCACTGACTCTTGAATATCTGTCTATCAATACTACAGTTGGGTGCCTTAGTGAACTGAGTGAAGCTGCAAATTAAAAAAGAAGCAGAGCAGAGGAAGTAAAGAGTGTGCTCATGTGTCCCACACGATCCAGCAAGTTTTGTCTTGGGAAGAGCTCTAGTCCTCTTGAGCACTTCATGCTTCTCTCCTTAACATATCTGCTTACACAGACACGGAGAAGCTTCTCTTCTGCTGGAGCCTGCTTCAGCTCCACTGGGCAAGGATCACCAGCTCCAGCATGTGCCTCACACAAAAGCAGCCTGGTGGGCTCCCAGATAACACGGACTTCTATAGGACCTCTCTTCCTTTAGGCTTTCTGTGCTTTATAAGATCAGCTCAGGGCACAGGCAGGATTAGCGAATCAGATAACTGCACATCCTGCAGCAAAATGAGCTCTGATAACTTGCCTAAATACATTCAGATTTTCATCTTCTGGCTCTCTGTGTCATCTTGAACTTGAATGTAATTACATCTATCTCCTCTGACTGGCTGCCCATGAATCATTATCCTGTACATCATCCACTATTTGACATTTATTTGTTCCCAATTAAAATGACCTTTGCTCTTGGGAGATAATAAATTATTTTTAGAATTATAGTAATTCTCTGACACCTGAAATAATGCACAAAGACATGTTATCACCAAAGGCAGGTGAGGAAAAAGCAAGCATTTTAGATATGTGAGCATTCAAGATTAATAATGATGTGTATTRGTGTCTTGCCTTTATTTCTTTTACTGTGCAAATATATTTAATATTTCCATTATCTTTTAGTAAAAGGATTCACATTTATTAAATATGGAAGGTCTCCTCATGAATCTTCAAGAGAAAAATAACAAACAGTTCACAGTTTAATCCTAACCAGAGATGTTGAGCAACACAAGAGACTTTCAAGTTAGAGATATCTGGTCCCTTTCTTCCAGCAGCTCTATAGGTCACTTTTTACAAGTGTGTCTTTGGGCAGGCTCTGGGGCCAGCAGGAAGCCTTATTTCATTTATACACGTGAGGCTTTTGCTGAGGGCTCCTAACTCRTTTCAGTAGTGAATGTCAGCACCAGCCTACATAGAAACAGGAGATTTAGAGGCTTTTTTCCTTTTCTCCTTGGTCTGCAAAATTCCCCTAATACTCCACAAACTTCTATAATCTCAATATTTGCCAGTTGCTGCTGCTGTCCCTCTGCAGGTTGTGTCACAGACTGATGTACATGACCTTCAGACCACTTGATCAGCTTGCAGAAATGCAGATGGGCTGAGAAGACTTGTTAAGGAGCATAACCAGGCATCCTTAAGTGTTGTAATTCTGTTGCAAAGTGATGCATGTCAGTGCAAATGGGACATTTCATTATAATGAACACTCTTCAAACATGCCCGAGGTGACTGGAAATAGGAAAGTAACTCAAATCAGAGATGGATGGATTAGAGAATCTCATTTCCTATTCATCACTAAAGATAGGTACACAGCCTTTGGGATCAGCTTTCCTGTGTCCCTGGCTGGGAATCAGCCCCTTCACAGAGATCTGCCTAAGCAGCAAAGTACTTGCATCCCACATGTTAAAATGGCATAACGCCACACAGTGCATTTATCACGTTGAATGTGAATTCTCATTTAGAAGAACATCCACATTTTCTTCTTTCTGTCTAAGTGAGGAAGCCTAAAAAATGATTTTCAGAGCGTTGAAAAACTTGTAAGAGAGATTGGTGATAAATCCTCTCTTTGCACGGTCTAAAGGGTCTCATGATAAAAAGTAAATTCTGAAGCCAAGAGCCTCAGCTGTTTCTGAGCCTTTTTGGATCATGCTCAGAGGCAAACTAGGAAGAAATAAAGAGGGAAAACCTGYATACAGAAACTCTGAGAAAACACAGGCTTAATATCACATGCCATTGAAGGGGTTTAAGACCAGCTTGCTAAGCACTTACTGAAGGACATATATAAAGTCAATATTTGGAGGTTGTTGCACAGAATATCCCTGGTGTAATAAGGAATGTTTTTTTCTTGATGGAAAGTCGGACAAGGTGAGAAAGAAGTGCATGAGGTAGCTCAGCAGTCCACCATCCTCAAGCTGAAGAGAGAGGAGGCCAGCTTTCCACATTTGCAAAATCTGGAGGAGAATTAAGTCCAGCAGTACTATCAGGCAGCTTTAACTTTCTGTTCCATATTTGTCACAGCACAAGGTCATTTTGACTTACCTACAMAACAGACACTGGACAAATGGAGAAATTATCTCCTAACACCACAAAAAAACCTATTTTTCCTTTCGTCCAGATGATGTTTCTGACCACCCCCAAGATACTTTGAGATGTTTGTGCAGGTGACAGAGAAATGGATGAACTTTCCTAGTGCTGAGGAGCAGCAAAAAGCTTTTATTTCACCGAAGTCCCCTATTAACATACAAAATAGGATTTACAGAGTGCTCAAGAACAATCTGCCATTAAACTTATTTTCTCTCTTCAGTACCTGCTTGTGTCTCCAGCTCTTCTAACTGAGAATAAAGACAATAGTTTTAAAACTGGCAGTGTCAGTGGAGTACATCAGACTAAAATTTCATCTGATATTAGGCTCACAAACCCCTTAAGGGTCAGATAAGGCCAGATCCAGGGGCTCTGAGTTACACAGAACTCTAAGGAAGGACAAAGGGAAATCAAGAAACAGTGGAAAAGCACGAGAATATAGCTAAAGCCTGAACTAAATCCAAAAGTGTGACTGACTTTAGTCTTGTACCAAGTGCAGAAACATAGGGCTCAAAGTCCTCTGTTTTCTCAGCCTGTCAGAAAAATTGGGTTAAGCACACAGACAGTCAAATCCTTCTTTTAAAATTGGGGAGACAGTTCTAGGAAGGGAGCTCTTAAGCAGTTTTTTCCCAGGCTGATGGGAATGAGCTGGTATCATTCCAGCCTTGCCTCAAAACTCCCCAAGGGCATTGGCCAATAAACATCCCACGAGACCACTCAGAATTAAAGGGTGCATTTCTTGAGAGAATGTCCTTCAGATTCTATTAATTTGAAGCAACTTTGGATGAGAATAATTTAAAGATCTAGCTATAAGAAGCCAGGCCTAGGTTGCTGCCTGCTAGCAGATTGCATCACTTMATTTTTTTTTTACCACTGAGGCAAGAAATCTCTTTATGTGCCTTTCCTTTACTTCTCCTCTTTCAGCACCTTTCCTTTATTTCTCCTCATTCAGCATGTTTCTGTATGCTGTGTCTTTGTTCCCGCTACAACCCATGAACAGATTCCCAAATAAAAGATCCYGGAGAAGCTAAACTTAAGCTAAACTTAATTAAATGACAGGATTATGTGGATCCACGTAGTGCTCATTTAGGAGAAACAAATTTATTCAGGAACTGTGATTATATTACTAAAATGGGAGTATAGGCACGAATAATTAGTGTGGCAGATTAGTTAGTCTAACTATTGTTTCTGTCTTCTGTGTTTACTCATTATGTTTTTCCAGACCCTATCTATTTCTACTAAATTTTTCTAATAATTTTCTGGTTCAGAAACTTTTTGAGGAAGTTTTTTAGTTCCTAAGTAAGCAATATTAATCAGATCTGCCATGCATCTATTTTTTAAATGTTACTGTAACTCCATCACTCAGAACACCTAAAAAGCTTCTGATGCATTACACTGGGAACAATTCATGCTCACATGAAATGCTTCCTTGGAGACTCTCACAAACAAGAGTTATCCTGGCTGTGATTTTGCCTTTTACTTTCACAATATGCTCTCTCCCTTCTCTTGAAAATACTTCCATTCTTTCTCCTTTGTATACTAACATGTGTCAGCAATAGCAGGTGATAAATTACTGTTCTATTGACTCACAAGCACAAAACCCAACACAGCACTACAATACCAGAATTATGTGAAAATCAGCATTCTTGGACCAGCCATGGGAGCTAGCTTGAGTGTGCAGTTAAATCACAGCTTTTAAAAGGAAATACAATGCTTCAGATAGAAAGGTTATTTTGTGACAAGATTTCAGAATCTGTTCTATATATCCTCAAACTTTGCCTCCTGGAGAGGCAGACTTGAGAGAAGAATCAGATTAGCAACATGAATAAGGATGCAGTAAGGTTTCCAGCTTCATTTTATAGGTGCCTTTCTCTAAGTATATCCTGTCTCTACCAAATCTTTTTTTTCAGACCCAGAACAATAGATCTCAGAACATTGTTCTCATCTTTCCAATTTCCAGCCAGACCCTACAGAGCTTCCATATTCTCACTCCTTCCTGCATTTTCATGTCCCTTCTGTTCCCTGCATTTTCATGTCCCTTTGCCTCCATGTTTCAGCCCTCCCAGACCCACCTGTGGTTCCTCCAGTCCCCACTTCATTTACCCCACACACTTCTTCAAGTTTGCCTGTTCCTGGCTTTAAGAAGAGGCAAGAATAAAGCTAGTGATTGCAGTGATGGTGCTGGAGGCATCATGCACTGGCAGATTGGTTGATTCCTTCTAGGGACAAGAGGCCACATGTGAATTCTTCATCTTGTACCGTGAGATACTGTGAAGAGGCGACTCTCACATATCCAGCCATCAATGTCCATAAAGATCTGAAAAACTTTCTGCTTGTACTTATCAAACTTGCTGTCAGATTAGATAGGAATAGTACAGTGTGTTCGATAAGTGTGAATTGGCAGGAACGGAAGCAGAGAATCAAGCTAAGCATATATAACTTTATGGTTGGGAAATTGCAGTAGAAGCAATGTAAAAGGGTCCATCTTCTTAGGACCACTGCTCTCCTAGTGAAAATTATGAGCTGCACTCACAGTGGTGTGAAGGAATGAACATCAGTTTAACTTCCAGAAGTAGTGTTGTAATAGAGTCACAAAACCATCAGTCATAAAACTGCCATAAAGTAAATCAGACAAAAATTAGGGTGAAAATCAGTGCCTGGAAAATAAACTTGTCTGTTATCAATGTAGACCACATTAAAAAAATCTATATAGATATTTTACTATTTCCTTATAACATCATTGCTTTAAATACAAATTAGGAATATCAGATATTTGTTAGTAGTATCGTCACCAAATTCAGTGTCTACATGGTGTTGCTTGTAAATGCTGTTGTTCAGATATATAATTTTTTATAGCTATGTCTGATGTGTATCAGAAAACAGTTCTGCAAATGCACATGAGACAATTTGCTTTTACTTCTGCAAAGTTCATGTTGAAAGAAAAGTAAATCTTCTTCACATGGCTTCTCTGCCTGAAAAACTGCATGGAAATGGAGAAAGTAATGTATTGCAGGCAGGGGAGGAGCCATAAACTGTGAATGTGAGTTATATCAAGAGGTCACAGACTCCCATTAATCATTTTACTCACCAGAAAAGCTGGGAGCCTGAGGAGACTTGAGCAAACCATCTTTTCAAGGTACATAATGCCATGGCTTCATAAATTAGCCCCAGCAGGAATCTACCAAAGTGAGGGGGAATCAAGTCTCAAGGCAGCAACTTTCTTTCATGTGTAATGACAGAAAAGCACAAAGAAAAGAACTTGGCAGAAAATTTGTGCCAGTCTTCAGAATCACCTTGGCCTTACTTTGGAAGGTCTGCTTTGCTCCTGGGGGGATGAGTCAGGTGCATTTACAGTGACATTTATGGAAATTGTTTGTATGTGTTAGGATCAGAATATCCACCCAGAGGCTGACAGTGCTGTTCAGAGTGGAGAATTCAGCATGCTGGGGATATGTTTCCTCCTAAATGTATGCATGTATTCCTCAGCTTTGTCATGGGAACTGCAAGCAGCATTTGTAGATGTAGGAGCCCTGAGAGAAAGCTAACAAAACAGAGAGTAGGACAAGGTACTGAGGGGAGAATATAGCACAGATGTCCTGAAATCATTAAAGCTATCCTGGTTTATACCARCTGAAAGCCTAACTTGGAGAGGAACAACTGATTTAAAAACAGCACCAAAAGAGCAAAATTTGAATCTCAGCTTAACTAATGATTTAAACTTTATCCTCTTCATGTTGCATGAATTTCAAGGAATTAATAGCTATTAGTATTCGATGCTACTGAAGCGTAGTACATCTGCAATTACCAAATGCTGACAGTTATAAAGCATGTAGTTAGGGAGATCAGAGAAGCTCCCTGTCCACATCCTCACCTGGACACCCAATACATTTCATTTCCAAAATGAAACACAGAACTATTGAAAATTAACTGACTGCAAATACAAAGTGTACTTCGCAGAGAACATGACAGTGTTTGCTCTGTTGAGGATGAACAGAAGAGGGCTCATGGAGGGAACTATTACATCCTGCTACTTCCTTTGAAGCAATTTTGAGGAGAATCAGGTGCTGGTCATAGCTGTGACAATATCTGCCTACCCATTCTAGGCAGGCAATAAGGAACCATAAGAGGCATTTTCTGGCTCTCCACCTTCCAGGGCTGAGCAGCCACTGASATACTTCATGAATTCTTCTTTGAGAAAGGAAAAGAAACTCTRTGTGGCTGCCTGTGATGCTGCAAGGGGTGGCATTAGCCCCACTCATTACTATGGAGATGCAGTCTGTCATCCCACTAGGATCATTTTGACAATGATATTTTGTTGTTTGCTTATGAGCCTGCTGTCAGGAGAAAGCATTTTTGTCAGAGATTAAGAAGGGCTGTTTGAGACTCCTGCTTGTAGGTCATGCAGAAAGGGGCTGAAACACAGAGCGCAGAAATGCTTCAGCAGTGATCTCCCTCCACTAGAACTGAGCAGGACTGTGATGTGCCTGAACTAGAAAATCCCATACAGAGAATGGGGATGCATTTTCAAGAGACTACAAGAGCACTCAGCATTAACCAAGGGTAAATTATCTGAATAATTGTATACACATTAAAAAATAATTTGCTATGTGAAGCATGAGATTCATCTTTCTATTTCATCATATTCAATATATTTTTAAATAATTCTTGAACAACAAAAAAAAAGCAATGGGCTTCTGCCTGGTCCTCACCACATGAATTTTGTCATCCTGCAGGCCTGTAATGAGTTGTCCATTTAAATGTCCCAAGTTAGCTCTGTAGAAATTTGTAATAAAATAAGAAGATTGGTATGGATGGAGTAAGAATAGAAACATGTGTGCAAAAGCACCAGAGGAAACAGCAGAGCAAAGTTTAAAAGGAGAGGAATGTATTAGTCACCATGGAGATCAGTATCTGAGTGAACAAACTAAACTACAGTTAAAGCTGACAAGAGGATAAAAAACAGGACTACATCTTATCAAGAAAGGAAAATGAAAGTTGTGAAATTCAGGAATTTTGCCTAACATTTACAAAGGGTGAGTCAAAAGACAAGCATTCCAAAGCAGCATCCACTCCTAGAAAACTGAAAGGACAATTCARAAATCCAAGATACACGTTGAGGCCACAGCTGCTGGCGTCCTTTGTCCTCCCTATTGCACACAAGTGTTCCAAAACTGTTTGGGCACAGATGTCTTCGAACTCATGAGTACAGAGGAAAGTGTGTGAATGAAACCTATGAGAGATTGAGAAAGAGTGAGTAGAAATGACGTGATTAGGGATTTTTGTATTGCAAAATCACATTTCTTTTCATAAGATCTTTTGCAGAATTCAGTTACAGTATTTTCTTACAAAGCCCACAGAGTAATATGAGTACAAAGGTCTGAAATGAGCTTAAATATTTTCTGAATATTAGAATTCCTGGGATGGTTTTGCAGTTATTTTATTCTTTTTATTCGACTTTATAATGTAACTGGGAAGAGGTCTAGAATATTTTCTTCAGCATGCTTCCTTTCTAGGATCTGAAAAGGAAAGAAGTTTAACTTTTTGCAGGTAAGGATCTACTGCTCTGAATTATGTTAATTGCTTAGACAACTTCAAGGTACAGTTGCATGAATATTTGCCTGCTGGCAAATTTATTTGAGGTAGATTGACCCCAAACTCTTCACAGCAGCACTGCAAGAGAGCTGTGCAATAGACGGGATCAGCAAAATGAGGAAAGGCAAATAGCCAAAAAACCACTATCACCAACAAAACCACCAGACTTCTTCTATTCTAATCTTTCTATTTGCCAGAATAGAAAGATTAAATTTTCTTGGTTTGATTTAGAGAATTTGGGTCCTCAGAGAATCAGTGTGGACAATGGAGGAGGCAGGAAACAGAAGCATGAGAAGGAACGATGGAGTAYTTTAAAGTCAGAAAGGACTATTCTGCTTTCCCTTACTGCCTTTGGAGTCATCCTGCTCAGCAGGCTCACCTTGCTTCTCTTCTCCCTTGGGCTTGTCTTTATTTATTTAGGAATGCTAGAGAAAGGAAAAGAAAGGCCAGAGAGCCAGGAACAGCCATATGGGCCTGATGCTGGGGGGTTTGCTGCCCAGGGTCTACCAGGCACAGATAAACTCCAAGCACTGCAGGCACCAATCGAGCACAGCTGAGCTGCTTTGGAGAGCAAATGGTGAGAATTTGCCTTGGAGGCAACCTTAAACCTGTCTTGAGTCCTGCCATGATGGAACTGCATTTACCACGTGGCAAGTGACAAATCCACTGGAAGCACTGTCTCCCACAGTGGGCTTTCTTCACAGGGCCATCACCAAGTCTAATAATCAGTGACCCTGACTTGTTCTCACAGACCTTGATGACAAGGTAGCAAACATTATATTCCTTCTGAATTTGACATATATCTTTGCAAATCCTCAGAATGTCAAGGAATCAAAGAGCAGCCTAAGAAACTGCATATCCAGCAGCTGGGCAAGGCAAACCAGGGCTGTGCAAATTCTGCCTAGCTGACATGGCACGATCTTTATTTTGAGTCTCTTAGGACACAAGAGTTTTTCCTTGAAGTAATTGATTTTCTAAGTGATAGCCCAGTGCTGAGGGACTGTAAGGGGCCTGGAATTATTTCTCTGTACAAACACTGACAACGACACAAAGATATTTCAACAGCTGCAAAGTGAGAGCAGATAGGCTGCAAGAAGGACTGCATGTCATGACAAAGGCATGACTTTTGCTCTGCCTATCCTCTAGATGATAGTTAAGGCAAATATCCCTTTTCTGGTCATTGAAGATCCTCTAAGATTTATTAGTAGGCAAAACGTCTGGCCAGTCTCAGCTCTCTATGTTTTAAGTGTTCTCATTTATAAAGGAAAATAACCTTAGTTCTGAGAAGCTAAACATAAGCCAGATATAAAAATGCTGCTTCAAGTACAGCTATGGCAAAGTGTGTTTCCTGCCTCAGGCTTTGTACCTTCACCTTGTAATGACAACAATGAGACATCAGTAACCATCAGTAATCCCATCCCATCAAAATGTCCTCTTGAAGGAAATTCCTCCTTCTTTCCCATCGTGTCCCACGTAGCTGCCTCCTGTCAAACCATTATTTCATCTGCAGACTCCTGTTTAACTGTAGTTTACAATATTTTACAGAATTTCAAAAGCATGAGATATATTGCTTGTTTTTTTTAAACTGAATTAAGAACTAAGACAATATTTCACYGGAAAACTTTTCATTCAGAGTGTCTTGGTTACATCAGCAGCATTGAATGTTTTATTGCTTAAAGTGGTTGCCAACGCTTTACACTGGGAAATTAGTTTTAGTGTAAATGAACTTTGGAAAACCCAGATGTCTACATTTAATGATTTTTGAAAGATTTTAATTTCCCACCACGTTTCTTTGCTCACACTTTGTGTCAGGCTCATTAACTTTCAGCCAAGATACAGAAATAGCTTCCTTCAGATTGTAGCTTCTGATTTGTTGAAAACAGGGGCTTTTTTGTGTGTCAGATCTGTCACACAAATCACAATATTTTCTGTTATTACTATACCATTTGCATGATTTATAAYTGGGCATGATTTTTCTGAGTTCGTCACAGTCCCATTAGCAGCAGGAGCATATTTAACACAGGAAGATACTGTGCAACCTGCTGACACAAAACTGACTATTTATTTTGTAGTTGTTCAGAGTATGGTCCACTGCTGTACTTGTCCAGCTTTGTGACACTGCACTACCAGGAGTAATAGCCTTATTCCAGAAAAAACTGCCGGAAAGCAGTGCTCACAAATGACAAGTAGGAATGGAGCACTTATCCCTAACTCCAGGTTCCCTGAGGAGACTCTCATGTCCATGAGAGGTTTCAGGTAAACTCTGAGCTACTGAGAACCACAGATGCACAACAGCTCCTCACTGGAGAGTCCTTAACTCTGTGATGTGACCTGTAGACAAGAGTCCCACACCCTTTGCTGTTCAGTGAAGTGCATTGTGGAGCCAGCACCTGTTGCAGGCAGTTGGATATCCCTCCAGACACCCACATTTGAACAGGAAAGGCGACTGAACAGTGTGTTTTTATTCAAACATGAACAACAGAAGAGAGAGCAAGAGTCTGTCAATAGAAAACATTGCCTTCTCCATTATGCTGCTAACACCCTCTCTGTGTCTTTTTAAGAATAATGCTGCCTCTCTACACAGTGGTTTCTTTTTATGTAAAGAAGAGACTCTGAAGGCTTCAAAAGTGACTATGTGGGCCAATGTTTAGGAGATGTTAAAAAAATTATAATTTTTTTTAAAATTTAATATTATTTTAAAATATTGTTTGCATAGTCAGCATTGCAGTCCTGCAAAAAAAAAAAAAAAAAGCAGACTAACTTTGCCCAATGTAATTAATATTGTTTGCTTGCTAGAGACAGAGCTTTGATCACTAACACTTTTTATGAAATTTTGGATCTGGATTTCATGAAAATTTGTAAAATTGCTTATGAAAACACTCTCAGTTCTTAGAAGCAAATAAATTCAAATCTGCCAGAAAAAACACATGCTTTTTTTATTTTATGTTTTGTTTTGCTTTTCATAATATTTGTGAAATTACAGCTATTATCTTTTTTTTCTGAATTGAAGATTCTAGATTGTTTTCCAATCATCTTTTTCCCTTTGATCATTTCACAGTTTATTAAGTTCCCATGTCCCGAGATATGTAGTAAACACTCTGCAGATGACTTATATAGATTTCTAGGTAGGTAAAATGAATCTTAAGAGAACAATAAGTTTCCCAAAGTCAAAAAACAAGGTCAGAGCAAAGCAGCACAAGTGYGATGGCTTGTCTCTGTGGAGAAAATTGTCACAGTAATAGTTTGAAAGATTAATCTTTGTCACAAATGATTGTCGAGCAAATTAATCTAGAGCAGAAAGAATCAATCAGAAATCTGCTCCTTGTGACAAGAATTGTCACTCATGAGCCTCAAAATGAACTCCTTGCAAAGCAAAATCAGTAAAAATGAGTCCAGAGAACACAACACAAAATTAATTATTGGCAATTTAATGGCAACTTCGTGTCAAAATTTCTGCTGAGAAGTTGGGAGGAGGGGCATGGCACCTGTGGGAAAAGTTTGTGAGGAAAAACCTTCCTCAAGCTAGGAAAAACTGCTCCAGTAGCTACAAAGCCCGGTTTGTCCCTGCCTCTGGCTGATGCAGGAGCATTTGGTTAGATTGACCCAGGTCATAGAAGAGAAGTATTTAATCCTCAAAGCATACGCGAGAAGGGCGATACCTGGCTTTCCTGGAGTAAGAGCTAAAAAGTTTAAAACTTTGTCATAAGTAATAAAGTCACTTTGGGCTATGATTCCTGAACCACTCACTTCTAGCAGAGTTAAAAAGACTGAACGACTGGCTAATGCTCCCTCCCTGGGGAAGCTCACAGAAAAGTGTCTGAGATGAGAATCAGAGCTTCAAAGTCTAGATCCTATCCATTTTTAAGCAAAAATCAGCACATAGACACTGCCTGGGTTTGTTATCTGGCACTGTGCCTCTACGAGGTTCCCTTGCAGGCAGTGCCTTACAGATTTTCTTGCCAAGGGGCAGCAGACAGATTTTGGCAAGCCTCTTCAGTATCTTACCACTTGTCAGCATTACTGATTTCCAGCCTGAATTTCCAGGTCCCCTTTTTTCCTCTTTCTTCTTTGGGTCACAAGGTCTGTTTAGATCCTCTTATCCCACTGATATTTTTGGTGACTGACCATACACAGTGTAAGTGGCTGGCTTTGTGTCGTGCTCAGGCGTAATCCTTATTGATTTACCGTTCTCATCTGTCTCTGTGCTGGAAACATCATTCCTGATATGTCACACAACTGCATCAGCCTTTGTGTGGCTGAATCACGTTGATGACTCATGGCCATACTGTGAACGATTATTTCCAGTCTGGGCTTCCTCCATTCCTCACACAAGCACAGTTCAGCCCCCAGCTTACAGCAAATCTTTTTATTAGTGCCTATGTGCCTGACTAGCACCTCAGGATGTTAAATTTAATCTGATTTTTATTGCTTCATTGCTCAAGATTATCAGATTTCTCCTATATGGTATCCTAACCTTTCTCTCTGTTAATATTGTCTCCCAGATTTGTGTCATTTATTATTATTATTAGTAGTATTAGTATTAAAACAATTGGCATAATGGCTAATCATGATCACAATGCACTCAGAAACAGCCTTTTGCTGGCTTCATCTCTCTTCAGTGTTAGTTGTTGTTACCTATCCTGGAACCAGAACTTTTCCCGAAACTAAATGTATTAATTTCCACGACTTTGCCTTAAGCACTAATAATCTGTCCTTAGAATGTATGTGAGCCTTAGCAGAAGGTTGATTGGGTTGTATTTATCACATTCCTTTATTTAAACATAGTCTAATGTATCACAGTGTCCCATCCCACTTGAAAAGAGGGAGTCGGGGAGGATTCTTTTAATAGATTTCTTGGACAAAAAATAAAGCATAAACGCGGCAATATCATATCTGAGAACTGTTTAGTGATAAAGGGTAAGTGTTCCTACCACTTCCTACCAAGGGGGGATAGAAAAGGGAGCAAGGAGGGGAGAAGAGAAACGGAGAGAGACAGAATAGCAGACAGGTTGTTACCACTGTACCCCGGGTACCCCATCAGCTTGGCAGAATGAGCGTGTGTGCTGCAAACTGCGAGGAGCCTGCGCGGCTCCCGAGGCGGCCTGGGCGCGATTTCCAAACAGCAGGGGCTGCGTGTCCCTCCCGTCGGCAGAGAACACGGTGCCGTGGCTACGGGCACACTCATGAGATCGCTGCGGCTGCCGTGGGCGAGCTAGGGCTGCGGCTGCTGCAGACGGCGGCTCTGTYGGGAAGACAGCAAACACGAGGTTGTTGCAGAGTCGAGCTGCTTCGGGGAAGCAGCGAAACAGAGCACACGGGCAGGACAGGTGCGGACAGGGAAGACAGGACCACAGGGAGAAAAGAAAAAGAAAAGGAAAAGCGAAGGAGCGGGGGGGGCGGGGAGCCCGGCCAAGGGGGCCTCCAGGGCGGACCCTGCTCCTTCCAAGAACTCCAAAGGAAATGGCCCCCTTTGTGTCGCAGTTAGCTGCTTTTATATGCCTTGCCCTCCCATAGCGTGACTTCCCGCACGTTTTTTCCACCTGTTGTTTTCCCGGGCTTCCGGGCATCTGCCCCACCAGCAAGGGGGGACAGGGCGCTTGCAGAGCAGTAGGGGAAGCTGTCTATCCCATGACTGGCTGCCAGGTAAAACCTCCTGAGGGACAGAGCTCCCAGCACATAACACATGTTGAGGCATTAATAAAAATCAGATTGGTCTCTCTCACCACCCCATGACTCAACATAGTTCATACAGTGATAACRACAGAGGCAGAAGAGAAAGATAGAGAGAGGAAAAGGGTAGAGGTATCTAAACAGTTTAAATTTAACATATTTAACATTGTGATAAACACATATTATAGTGTTGGCTTTCGCAGGGATTAAAATAAAAAAAGATGGATTCTATGTATAGTGCATCATAATATGATGTTGTCTTACTTGTAGAAGTTTAGTTATGTAAACATGATTGTGAGATAATTACTATTCTTGTTTTCTTTGTAACTCAGATATAGAATACTTGTGGTTAAACTGAAGTGTTATGGCTTGTGTCTTAAATGTTTCCATAAAGTATATTTTT
>NW_026623755.1:155505-161500 GCF_030028575.1 Malurus melanocephalus | reverse complement strand
AAAAAAAAACCAAAAAACCAAAACCCTGAATGAGACCCTGACAGCAGTGATCCTTAAAGATAAAAAGCAGCTCAGAGCTGGGGAAAAGAATGCATATATTCATAAAGAGATGCTTAACACCTTCCAGGTCGGGAGGCCATCGCCCCAGAGCTATCAGCTGCCAGGCCAGTACAGACCCTGACAGCAGAAGGGTGGGGGTGGAAGGAACAGAGGCTTTAGGATGTGTGGYGAAAGGTCTCTGGTTGGAGCTCTTAGAATGTTCGTCCTCTGCTGCACAGAGGAGTCTGGCTGSTGGGACCCCCAGCCTTCGAATGGGCTTATCTGCATGGACAGCCCAGGGGACCCTGCAACAGACACTTCCATATCAACAACTGTCATCTATTGAAACCACGGAACAGGGGGCTACAGCGGAGGAGGTGCCATGCTAAACAGCTCCTAGAAAAGTTTGAAAATGCATAAATGCCTATTAAGCTGATGCAATACGAAATGTATTTAAAGATGTCTCCTGTCAATAGCAAGCGTGCCTCTGGCAGATCGCCAAGCACCCAGCACCGTATCCTTTTGCTTTTATGTACCCTATTGTCATTTATTAAAACCTTTTAAATTTTATCAGGAGTGTGATTCTCGTTTCTCACAACATTGTGTAACAACAGAACTATACCATTTGAACATAACAATAATAACATTATAATTATTATTAACACTGCATAGTTATCCTGTAACATAAGCAAAGAGATTTTCAGTCTTTTCAGAGCTGGGAGCATAATTATAACCTCAGAAAAAAGGAATCATTCACTTGGAGTCATTTCCACTCCTACTAACTCATACTCTTTCCTTTCTGATTTCTTAGATGGTCTAATATGATCAACTTGCCAAGCCTCCTATGGTCCTTGTCCTCTTAGATGTAGTGGAGGTTTTGTAAGGGCTTTCTCTTACAAGTCTTTTGGCTTAGTGTGGCTTTGTTTTACATGTAGCTACTCTAGGAGGCATTCTTAGTTCTCAGCTGTTGTTTCCTGGTTTAATGGGACAAGTCTGATCAGTTTGTCTACTTCGTTGTTTTATTTGGCTGCTGGATCATCTTCTGTTTGATGAGCAGTTATCTATGCTACTGCAGAGTCATGTTTTTTTTTTTTTTTGCAATTGCCAAGATATCCTGCTAGTTCTTCTTTTGCTAAATAGGGATCTTATTCATCTCCCACTTATTCTATTCCCACAACAGAATCTATTCAGTATAGCCCTTAAAGACAGTAAAGAAATCAATATAGATGAAGACAGGAGAGAAGGACAGGTATTCATATTTGAAAATACTCCACACGGCTACTAGTTTTCTTACCTGGGCACTACTTTCACCTTCAGTGACAAGTTGTTGCTTAGTATTGGTCTGTAAGGTGACTGCCCTGTACTTCTACACTTTGCCTTCTGTGTTGGTTTTGCTTGGCCCAGTTTTTGGAAGTGGGGGGGCCAAAAAGATGGCGCCCGTGAGAAGCTTCTGGAGGCTTCCACCATGTCCAGCAGAGCTAATTGCTGTTGGCTCTGAGGATGATGGACATGCCACTGACCAAACCTGGGCCAATTAAAGATAGTGGTTACGCCTCTGTGAAAACATATTTAAGAAGAAATCAAAACAAGGGGCACACAGTAGTTTTGCCAGTGGAGGAGGCTGAGAAATATGTGAGGGATGTAGACACCAAGGTCAGTGCAGGAGGGGGAGGAGCTGCTCCAGGCGCTGGAGCTGGGATTCCTTTGCAGGCTGTGGTGACGAGCATGGTGAAGCAGGTTGTCCCCCTGCAATCCATGGGGTCCACAGAGGGTGCAGAGATCCACCCGCAGCCCGTGGAGGAGGGAGGTCCCCACGCCGGAGCGGGCAGACGCCAGGAAGGGGCTGTGTCCAGCAGGAGACCCATGGAGAGAGAGGCCTTGCTCCCAAGATGGAACAGCCTAGCCTTCGGCCTGTACCCGGTGGACGAGAGAGCCCACGGTGCAGCAGTTTGGGCATGACTGTCTGCCTGTGAGGGGACTCACRCTGCAGCAGATGTGTGTGGCCTGCTGCTCGTGAGAGTGAAGTCACGACAGAGAGGTTCACCGAGAACTATCTCCCGTGGGAGGGACCCCAMAGCAACACAAGGGAAGGAATCTTCTCCCTCAGCAGCCGCAGATCGATCCGGTGATGAACTGAYCAACCCCACACCCTGAACTGACCAACCCCATACCCTGTTCCGTTCCTGCTGCTTTGCAGTTGGTGGGAAGGGGGGAGGGAGTGGGGAGAAGATCGGTGTTTTTGTGGGTTGTAATTTATTTCTCATTCTCCTCCTCTGACTTTGTTAGTAATAAATTCACTTGATAATTTAACTAGTGCCTGTTTTGTCCGTCAAGTGTTTCCTCCCCGCTCCTTATCTCAACTCATGAACCTTTTTGTTAGTTATTTTCCCCTTTGCTCTTCTCTACCCAGTGTGGTGGTGGGGGAGAGCAAATAAGCAGGTGTTGTGGGTGCCTGGCTTTTGGCCAGCATTCTAAACCACGACACCTTCTCGCTTAGCTGAGGCATCAGTGAATCACACATTTTGCAAGTGTGGGGAGAAGGGTGGTGTAAATTTTTACTACAAGAGAGAGAGAGAGATGTGACACTCTCCAGATCTGAGGTGCTCTGTTCTTGAATAGTTAGCAATTTAGTGGTCTTTTCTGTTACTTTGAAGATGTTACAATAATGTTCTATTTGCACATGCCACTTCTTAACTGAAGCTCTTTGGGTCACGCAATTAGGAGAAGGTGTTCTTGTTAAAATTGGCCTTTTCAACCTTAAACGGTTTCCTCAGCATGAGTACAAATTAAACTCCTTTTGTCGAAAGAAATCAAACACCATTTCTGGAAACAGTAAGAACACTAACAGTATCGCAACATCATAGCAGTGTTTCCTTCAAGGGGCACTCTATTTTAATTAATATGGTTTTCCTGTCTACCTCGAGATATTCTTAGTCGGTCATATTTCATACATATAGGAATCTGAGGGAGGTAAACAGTTACTCTGAGTATCTCCCCTGTAATTCTTCTAGCAGCAATTTTTCTCTGTATTTTGCTGCAGCTAGCAAAGTCTAAGGAGGCTTATTTTCCATCCTGAGTTTTCTAATCCAGCCTCCAGCCCCTCTTCCACCTAAACTGGGTGAGGCCTTCAGCTTCTCTATACATGACTTTTTTTGTGCATTCTCATCTCCACTTAGTTCTATTAAGGGGGATGTACCTGGCTTTATGTTATACTTCTCTGTACTTTGTTTATTGGGCATCTTGTCTGGCTAATTAGACACTACCTGTTCTAGTTGGTCTGTGGAGAGACTGTCTATTAGCCTTTTCGGGATTCCCTTTTGCCAACCTTGGGACTAAATTGCTTGTCTTGTGAGTGGACGCTTCTGCTTATTCTGGTTAGAATGTGGGGAAATCCTAGGTCATAGTCTAGGACTAGAACGTGCATGTCTTACTTTAAGAGTCTCTGATTTATTGACTATTAGCTTTATGGGACTGTACTTTTGTCTAAAATTAATCAGTTTCTGAGCTACCTCTCCCCAAGTCCATACCCTGCTTCTTTGGGCAGTGCCATCTGCTGCAGGGGAGAGACAGTACCATCCAGGACAGCAGCCACTCTCTCAAGTAGGGCCAAAGCCTGTATTTTCCCTTGTAATTGTGTTGCCATTGGTTTTAGAGAATCAGGAAGCCCTCTGATTAGTGGGGTCATCTGATCAGCATCTACTCTCAGCATCATAGGAGATTCTTGTAATGGGGTTAGCATACGCTCATACATTATTTGAATACATGCTGTCTTTTGGACACTTTCTACTAATTCATCTGTAGTACTTTCTATGGCTAGAGGATTACCTCTCTCCAGAGGTTTTAAACTTCCAGCCCAGAAAGCTGCTCTATGGGTTAGGGACCATGGGGCTCGGTGGTCCCCAGTAGTAAGAAACACTCCAGGTCCCCAATATCCTTTGGCTTTTTTTTTTTTTTTTTTACTAAGAAGGATTTGGTTTCCCCCACTCAAAAAAACTCTCCAAACAAATTGTGTTTCAGATTCCTGGGGGTGCCTGCTAAAATCTTTTTTTAACTTGGCTAGGTCAGTAGCAGTAAAGGGGACTTCTTTCGTTGTAACTACAAGTGCTTGGTTCTGATCATTTTCATATAGAAACTCAGTTTTTATCAGCGGGCACAGACGGAGCGCGCCGTTGGGCCGGATCTGCGAGCCTGTCTGCCCTTTTCCGGGTAGTGCCGGAGGGAGCGCTCCGGCCCTGCCGTCATCTGGCCGCGCCCCTGCAGCAGCCAGCATGGTGGGCTCTTGAACGAGCTCCTTTTGCAACATTTGTATCAAACTCCTGTTCCGATTTCTGCTTTTTTCTAGCTGTCTTTCTAGCTCTGCCACTTGGGCTTGTAGGGACGGAACTTGTGCTTGCGGAGTTTTAATTACAGCCGTCTCCCTATGGCTCTGGGCTTCTTTCTCTCCTACGGCTGAAGCGAGTGCTGCTCTTAACATAGCACAGACAACTGCCTTGCCTTCCCTCAGCTTAGATTTTGCTTTTAATCGCAAAACCATGATACGATTTACTATGCTTTGCACACTTGTCAGTGGTCTGGAGCCCACTCCAACCCAGGGAGAGAGGGTCTAGCTTTGAAAGCTTCTAGAAACTCAAGCAGCGGGGCGGACGGGTCTCCGCTCGGTTTCTCTTGACAGGCAACGGTATCCATTGCTATTGTTCACTGATTTGCGGGTAAACGACTTTTGGGATGGCCCACAATTTAACTCAATCCTTGAACTAAGCACTCCCTAAACACACACAAAAGATTCCAACTAACTGCTCACCACCTCTCCCTCCTGGAGAGGTTAACACTGTTCTATCCTCCGGGAGAAACGCTGCAAGCAGCCTGACACTGTAAAAAACAACCCAGCACACTGCGAGAAGTGGTAAACAATTCTTGAGAAGGGTCCCACTGTGACATTTCTCAGTGCCCCAAAGCACTCCCCAAGAGAACACACTTTCAAATACGACCTAATACACTGCTAAAAGGGGACAAAAATACTTCTCGAGTGGGGTCTTACTGTAAAGTCTCTAAGTGCCCCCAAAAGCACCACCCGAGAGAACACACTGTCAAATACAGAGGCAGTTACAGAAAGGAGTGTGGAATGCGTTTCAGAAAGGGTCACACTATACAAGTCTCAAAGTACTCCAAAAGCACTCTTTGAGAGAACACACTGTGAATCGGTTACAGGCACCACATTTCAGGRAGGGTTACATCATTTTTTTTCTTTCAATGCCCAAGTAAATCTCTCCCTAAAACAAACACACACCAAGCGATTTAAAACAGATACATTTTTTGTCCAAAAATCCCACCGCTGCCACCAATTTAATGCCCAGTCCCACTTGAAAAGAGGGAGTCGGGGAGTATTCTTTTAATAGATTTCTTGGACAAAAAAATAAAGCATAAATGCGGCAATATCATATCTGAGAACTGTTTATTGATAAAGAAGGATAAGTGCTCTCACCACTTCCTGCCAAGGAGGGGATAGAAAAGGGAACAAAGAGGGAAAAAGAGAAACGGAGAGAGACAGAATAGCAGACAGATTGTTACCACTGTACCCCGGGCACCCCCGTCGATGTCAGCTTGGCAGAAGGAGCGTGTGTGCTGCAAACTGCGAGGAGCCTGCGTAGCTCTCGAGGTGGGCTGGGTGCGATTTCCAAACAGCAGCGGCTGCGTGTCCCTCCCTCTCATCAGCAGAGAACGGGGTGGCTACGGGCACACTCATGGGATAGCTGCGGCTGCTGCGGGCAGGCTGGGGCTGCGGRCACTGCCGGACACACGGCTRSGGSMRGSYKGSKGCTGCGGGACTCACAACAGCRACTGCTGCAGACGGCGGCTCCGTYGGGAAGACAGCAAACACGAGGTTGTCGCAGAGTCGAGCTGCTTCGGGGAAGCGGCGAAACAGAGCACACGGAGAAGACAGGTGCGGACAGGGAAG
>NW_026623755.1:30859-155166 GCF_030028575.1 Malurus melanocephalus | reverse complement strand
TCCCATGACTGGCTGCCAGGTAAAACCTCCTGAGGGACAGAGCTCCCAGCACATAACACATGTTGAGGCATTAATAAAAATCAGATTGGTCTCTCTCGGACAGAAAGATACCAAAATCTATTGCTGTCAATTCAGGTTGTATTGTGTTGCATTTTATGCTTATCTGTAATTTGTAATGTGGTCTTTCTTTTGAAATTTGTTCCAACACCTTCCATACACTGGAAACCTGGCTAACAGTCCTGTGATTGAATGGGTGCTTTTTCTCCTCAAAATCAAGTGCTGTGATTGCTAATTCCTAATGCTAATGCACTAGCCAGAGATGAACAGGATCATTAAGGAAAACTTTGCTGCAGGACGTGCAATTTCGCAATCTAGTACTTCTTGGTTGAAGATTAATCTGCCCCAAAAGTTTCAGCACACTGAACTTTGGTATTTTTTCTCATCTTTGTCTTTTGGAATTTTCCTTTTTGAATATTCATTCCTATTAAGCATGCTCTCATCTGCCACACTATTAAATACAAGGGTAAATAAGCTACATAAATAAGCCATATAATTAAACCTAGTTGTTTTCTATCTCAAATATATAGTCCCACTCTCTGTATGGATCCTCCCAGCTTTAGTGTTTTCATTTTTCCATAGACTGATCTAGTAGAAGATTTTTATTGCTATGATTTTTAACTGATAGCCATAAAAATTGCAGTTATTTATCTCAGTCTATAGCAAAAATTTCATGCAGCACCTATGTCCTCCATTTGTATGAGCTAGTCCACAAAGCTTTATGCAAATATCACAGTGCCATTGACATCCATCAGTGATCATCCATACTTATCCACCTGTATTGCCTATTGCTTCATTCACTTAATGTTTCATAGAATCATAGAATCATAGGATTATAGGATGGTTTTGGGTGGAAAGGACTTCAATCATCTAGTTCCAACCCCCACCTCTCTACTAGACCAGGTTGCTCAAAGCCCCACCTGACCCAGCCTTGAACACTTCCAGGGACGGGGCATGCACAACCCCTCCCGGCAGCCTCTTCACTCTCACAGTGAAGAATTTTTCATTAATATCTAATATAAATCCAGCCTCTTTCAAATGAAGGTTCTCCTGTAGGCCCTTTTAGGTACTGAAAGATGCTGTAAGATTTTCCTGGAGCCTTCACTTCTCCAGGCTGAACACCAGCTCTCTCAGCCATCTCTTCATAGGAGAGGTGCTCCAGCCCCCTGACCACGTTTGTCACTCATGGACTCACTCCATGGTCTTTGGAGTGGTCCATGTCTTTCCTGTGCTGGGAACCCCAGAGCTGGGTGCAGCACTCCAGGTGGGGTGTCATGAAGGCAGAGTGGAGGGGCAGGATCCCCTCCCTTGCCCTGCTGGACACACTGCTTTTGATACAGCCCAGGACATAGCTGGCTTTTGGGCTGTGCGYGCACGTTTTTCCCAAATCCTTTATGCTGGTTGATGTGTTTGCATTTTTTTTTTTTTTTTTCTGATCAGATTCCATTTTTCAATCTACCGTTCAGGAGAAAAACCATTTATCTCCCATTTAATTAAACCTGTAGTCTTAAGTTGTTCCTTATCATTTAGCTCAGCCTAATTTTTGTCTTACCAATCCATTTAATTAAATCTGTAGTCTTAAGTTGTTCCTTATCATTTAGCTCAGCCTAATTTTTGTCTTACCAATTAACAGATACAGATCTAAATTGGTAATACTGGTTTGCATAGCAGATGTCATTATACAGTCAAACATATGTCTACATCTGGACAATTATCCCCTAAGACAAACTGCATTTTGACAGTTCTCAGTGCCAGATGTCATTTATGGACTGGAAACTTTTTTCTATACAGCGTTGTTATTTCTTTAAAAGTCCCTTGTAAAGCTAGTTAGAAAATTTTCTTTGATTTTTTCAGAAAATTCTGATTTGGCAAAAATCTTATTGTTCAGGAAAGAAGCTTAAAGTGTATTAGCTTCATCTTTAGAAGAATATTTTACGTAGTTCCAATGTCATATATTTCTGGCATAAAAAAGAAAAAATCACAAACACTTATTTTTGTCAGAAGTTCATCAAATTGTACCAATGGTATAAGTAGAATAACGATTAAGTTAATTTTTAAAATGAAAATTGATGTCATGAATTCTCAACTTTTTGCCAGAGCTCTTTTTCTTTATGTTGACTTCATTTTATTTGATTTCCAGCAGAAAGGGGAAAACATTTTCAACCCAATGCTGCTTTCTAAAAAAAAAAAAATCTTCATTCCAAAAAATCTTTCAAGTTGCCTTCCCTTAAACTTGTACAACAAGTGAAAATCACTTTGGATGAGCAACATGCAGCACAATGTGTGGATCCTGCACTGGCTCAATGATGCCTTGCTGCTGATCCAAATGCACTCTGCTTTGGCTGGCTGTGATGGGCAGCAGCCTGAGTGCTGTGGTTTGTCATTTCTGTACACACCTGACACTTGCTGAGCTCCTTTTAAGAGCCATTTTATAACCCAAGCCATAAGAAATCTGCATTTTATGCTTAACTTCCCAGAATTTACTTGCTTTCAACCAACATCTTTTCCCTAAGGTGTTTTTTTGGGCCACTGCTTTAGTCCTAACACTGAAAGGCAAATTGAAGTAGTCCCTTGATTCGATCTGCTTATAAAGAGTAATTGAATGGCTTGCAGTAAACTTCAAGGTACTGAAGAGATGTGGATACAAACAGACATTAAATATTTTAAAGCAGGAAAGAATAATCTGCAGTTTTGGTGGAGAGACTAAAATTATATTTTTGTACTCCTGTATCATGCATATGTATTGCAGGGAAAATTCTTTTAAGCTCAGTCTCTCCTCAAAAGCTTGCTGACTTTTTCGTGTCCTTTTCTACTGTTCAGCTCAGTGCCAGCTGTCTAAGCAGATGGCGCATTCCATGTGACAGCTGTGAACTGGATGTTTCTGACGGGTGCCATCACAGGGACACACCATGCAGCCTCCTGACATACATCAAAGCACTGTGGATAACCAGGCACGATGAATGGATAATGAAATCATGAAAACATTGTGTCTTTCTTTTCACACAAAACATTGTCCTTCTATCCCAAAGGAGCCTTAATGTGCTCAAGGCATGGAGAGACAAAGGCAGGAGTCTTCCCTATTTCTGAATGAGGAATGCAATGGTGGTGAGAGACACACTGAAATACAAAAAAAAAAAAAAAAGATACTTAGGCTAGGAATTAATACAGCTACTGCATCTACTTGACACTGGGAAAAATGTCATTGCTGTGATAAAAATTTACCTTAGAGCATTGGAGCTGACTTTTGGCAGACTTAACACCACAAACTATTTTTCCCCAAGCTTAAATCTCCTTAAGGCATGCCCTGGTCTCMGCAACCTCCCATATTGTCCACCAAGTACACCCAAGGGCTTGAGCAAAGACAATCCCACAAATGGGTTTGCCTTTTCCTGTGGGAGGAGAAATCCACAACAACTTCCCCAGCCCCTTCCCAGTGTGTGGTATGGGGACCTTATCCCCCTCACAAAATTGAAGGGTTTTGTTTGGATAGGAGCAGGCCTGGGATATTATATATAACACARTTGTACTGAATTTGTTGTCTCAGAATTTTATCTGCTGGTTTCAAAGAGAAATAATAACACCTGGCACAAGTCTGCCTTGCTTTGAGCACTCTTGACTACTGCTCATAAAAGTTATAAAGTTGAAAAATAAGATAGTTTCATTGAAAAGCAATGTCTGTGTTGTCTGCAACTTTCCAAGCATCCTGTTACTTGTACTATTATTTTTGTTGGAACAACTCTACATTGAACCTCCTGTGACTCTCCAGAATTTTGGCCTTTGCTCAACTTATTCATTTCCCTCTATCTTTTGCTGCCATTCCCTCTGTTGGCTTCTTGTTCTTACAAGAGGAAGTCATACTCTTCCAGCTTGCATGAGAAAAAATAAACTTTGCTTCTCCTGCAGATGCCACAAAGCACGGTGCGTCTTTGGCTCTTGTGGGATGTTGACTATCGATCAAAGTTGAAAGCTTTTAAGCAAGGTGAAGGTAAAGAAGAGCTCTAACTTCTCAGGAGTATTTCTGGTGCTCTCAAGACCTCTCCCTGGCACTCATATTAACCTTCCCACCTTGATAAGAAAGTTTTTTAATGGGACTATTTGAAGGTTATGTTTTAGTGGTTCCCTGGCCAACATATCAGCTTTGTTCCTAAAGGAAAAGACTGTAAGTACTTGTACACCTGCATGCCTTCCAGAAATGCTGCCTGTTCTTTTGTTCCTTGGTTGGTAAAGTGTAATAATGTCTCAGACCCATTTTCACCAGTTGTGAAAACCAGAACGGCTTTTAGGTGTATGAGTTTGGAAGTTTGCTTGAATAAAAGCCTGTACACCTGCGAGACTGTTCTTTCCAGGCTGTTCAGCTGGTGTAATATATGGCATTGCCTCTCTGAAGAGTTTTTTCAATTTGAATTTGGAAGCTGTATGGCTATATGTTGCAATCTCATGGTTGTTTTTTTGTTTTTGTTTTTTTTTTTTAATTTAAATGCACATAAACAAACTAAATTGCTGGCAAGAAATGGCAATCTGAATTAATCTGTTTCTGCCTTTCTTGAAGACCTCCTAAATATGGGTTGAGCTTAATAAATGGGAAGTTAGATCTTTCCTATAGCATCACTTGCTATGTACCATAGTGTGCAGGGCTACAAAGTGGAGCTTTCTTCTTTAGCCGACTTCACTTTACTAAATCCCAAATATTTAAGTGAAACAGAAACCCTTAAAAATGTGATGAGAACCTGTTTATCTGGTAATTTTCCTTCAGGATCAGACATAGTAAAGATAACCTAAGTAATAAAATGTTTTAAAATTCAGGTATAAAGACTGAGAAACTTTTTGGCTTATATAGTGCAGTGATTCGGTATTAATGTAGAGAGGTTTGATTTGCAATGGATGCATGTTAGGATACAGTCATTACAAAGAAAGGGATATGCTGGAAGGTCTTGGACTGTGATGTAACTTTAGCCAAGCACTCCATGCCTTAAGGAAATGTACCACCAGTGTACTAAATTGTTTGCTTACAGCTTCTGTAATGAAAGCAGCCTACAAGAACATTTTATCAAAACGTCTGCAAGTATTTTTCTGCCAGGGAGAGAGGAAATGCTCTTTATGAATAAAGGAAAGCAAGAAGGCTTATGTATACCTGAGCAGAACTCTTAAGCCTGCTCACTGTGTCATTAATTTCTTTAGCGCAGAGCTTTCTTGTTAAATTTTCTGCATGTTCCCAGAAGCCCAACAAACTCTTGTGCACCAAAACCCACTTTCAGATAAGCTTACTTTAAAAAGTCTACTTGGATCCTAAATTTCATTGGTATTGAAAGCTGAATAAAAATAATAATGCTGCTGAGGGCCAAGTGTCTAGAGAAAATTTATGTGTGTTGTTTTGAGTTTTCTTTCCTTCAGCCTTGTACTTGCCCTGGTGACAGGAGAGTGAYCCGTCATCTCTCCCCATGGTAATCCCTCATTCTCTCTTCTGTGTTCTTTGGGAACTAAAATAAGAGCCAAAAGTCATGTTTACCCTCTGCAAAGAAGCCACTGAACTGGAAAAGCCCTCTTCTCTCTGAGTTTACTTGTAATGCAATGAACCAAGAACTTGGGGGAGCCAGCTGCAAAATCCACCAAGCCTCTCCTCCCAGGCAGTTTCCAAGGTTTTTCTAGCTGTGCCTACAGACCCTTCCTGCAATCTTCCTCTCCCTCCCTCCCACCCAATATTCTTTGAAGGATAAATAAAAGTTAGTCTCATTAAATACAACTTTTAGCAGCAGACTGTACAACATGGGTGTTGTGTGAGCAGTGAGAGCAGTTTGCCCCTGCAGCGCATTACTCCATGCACAGGACCCATAGTGACAACCCAGGGCACCAAAGTGTCACACTGAAGGAGGTCTGTTCGACTCACTTGTTCAGAGACACACACCAACAGCATAAAGAAACTCCCTCCTGGGTCTCCATACTTTTAGCTGAGTGTTTTATCTGCTGCCAGTGTCTGGCAGCCTCCTTGCAGTACTCAGCCCAACAGTTTACAGAGTAACACTGTAAAGACACACAGAAATCGTGACAGGTTAAGGGTTGAAGGTTAAGGGTTGCCACTGATAGTACCTGAGTGCAAAAACACATTGAMACCAATGCACAGATAAACTCTAATGCCCCCCCGACCCCCGAAAAAAAACMAAAAAAAAMCAACAAACCAACTCAAGATAACCATTCAGCACACATAGAATATGGTTCTTACACAAGAGGCATTCCTATGGGGAAAAGACAGATTCGGTGCATTCACCTGGTCATAGAAATTACAATGGAGGCTTCACCAGCTTCTCCCTGTTCTTAACTTTCTTTTATACTATTTCTTTACATTTAGGTGGAGCTTGACTGTCTCTAGTCACATGTACCTTTGTTGCTGCTTGGTGTAAAATTCTCTCACAGTTATAGTCAATAAAAGTTATAGTCAATAAAATATGGAGTACTTGCCCTGTGAGGGTTGGTCGTACCTTGAAGGTGGGTAAATTTGGGATGGAGGTGTGTGTTAGTGTTTCAAATAGATTATAATGAGTCAAGTTCATCCAAGGAGAGTGATTTCACCACAGCTGCTGGTTCAGAAGCACGGCATCTTCTCTTATCTGCCTTGGCTGATAGCTGCTGTGTGCTTTATCAGCCCCTTGATACCACTGAGTTTCCATTCCTGCAAGGATTTCAGCAGAGCCTGGCAGCTGTGTTTCCACTCCATTCCATCCCACGCCAGTTTCATCTCCCTTAACACATGCTTAAGGTTTGCAGATTGTGTGTTCAGGGGAGTCATTGTGGAAGAGCTTTTGTGCATGCCAGATGCATTCCAGCCAGGGTGTAGGAACTACATGTCATCCTATAATTTACTTCCTTTTAAGAGTTTTATCAGAATGTGAATATAGCTTCCCATTTTTTTCTCTAATTTTACCCCCAGTAACCTTCCCACTCAGGAGTACTCTGGTTATTAAGAGCTCAGCCCCTAGGTTCTGTAAATT
Source organism: Malurus melanocephalus (assembly GCF_030028575.1). NCBI lineage: Eukaryota > Metazoa > Chordata > Aves > Passeriformes > Maluridae > Malurus > Malurus melanocephalus. The sequence continues at coordinate 148,126 of NW_026623755.1, read as the reverse complement.
GGTTTAATCCAGCTCAAGATGATTGTCTTTGGAGAGGGACTCCAAACAAAGAAATCTCTGGGCTTTTATGCTGTCTGAGCACCCAATCTTCACAAGCTCTTCTCATGGCCTTCACTTGGCACAGTGAAGATTTACAGTCCCGGGCCTTCTAACACCTCGTTGGATTCTTTCTCTGTGTCCACATGGGCCATTAATTTTCTTGTCTTCCAGCTTGGGCCAGTCTTAAGGCTCTCCAGGGTCTCAGCCCTTATGTGGAGACCCGTCTTTCTCCGCTTACTCTCCTGCTCACCTGTTCAAGCTAACAAACAGAATTCATTTAAAGTTGATCTTTATAATGTTTTGATCAGGGCCCACTCATCCTAAGCTGTAAGAGAGTTACAATCGAACTTAAACCTACACAATTTTTAATATTTTATAAGTAAACTTACTTTAATCTTAATGTTACAGTATGACATCTGCAGTTCACATAACCCCCCTGTGCATGTAGACCTCCAAGAGGGCCTAGGGAATATTCACAGTGAAATCTGCGTGTTTTGATGCTTACAAATTAAGCAATTTGGAAGAGAAATGAGATTTGAGGAATAGGACCAGGAGTCAACAAGATGCTTGGGAAGGGGAGGCTACACAAACTGCAGCTTATGTTTTAARCACTTGGACCATTATTTTGAAAATAATGAGAAAAATCAAAAATCACAAATGGGAATGGCAACACTAACTGCATTTGGAATTTTAGATTTTTTTAATCTCTGATAATATTTCTAATTATGGTATAAGCAAACTTGGTTTGGAACCAGCTGTGAACACCATGTTTAATGGTAGGACTCAATGATCTTAAGGGTCTTTTCCAGCCTAATGATTTTATGTCCCTGGGCTAAYGATCTCACAATTGCCTTGCTCTCCCTTTGCTGCCTGTTGTAATCAGTACCCACACACCAGAACTGGTACTCCTGCAAACCACAACATAGTGACTACTTTCAGGGATTCAAACTTACATAGGTATGGCAGAGGCTGTGGAGGGCAGCCCACCCTTAATTAATGGTTTAATTAGCAAGTTTAATTAACAGGTTTAATTAAACCTGACAATTTGCAGTTGCCAAAAAGAAAACATCTCCCCTTAGCTGAAAGCCAGCTCTCATTCCTGCCGTGCGCCTGAGCACCAACAGTGACCTGGTGTAGGGGACTGATCCAGCTGGAAACAAAGCAGGCTCTCTGCTAAGTGTGAATTTGAGGAAACAGTTGTGGGTCGACCCTGGCTGGATGCCAGTACCCACTAGGTCTCCCTATCACTCCCTTTCCCTCTGGGACAGGGCGAAGTAAGAGGGCGAACAGCCAGCAGGGTGAGATAAAGTAGTTTTATTATAGCAAAGATACAAAATATAAGCAAAGACTTGCGTGCGCAAAAGCTAAAGGCAAAAAAAAGAAATCAATCTCTAGTTCCCATTAGCAGCGTTGTTCGGGCACTTCCCRGGAAGCAGGGCTTCAGCACGCGTAGTGGTTGCTCCGGAAGGCAAACACTGAAAACTCATGAATGCCCCCACTTCCTTCTCTCTCTCTCCTCGCTTATGTATCTGAGCTGATGTCATATGGTATGGGATATCCCTTTGGTTGTTTTGGGTCAGCTGGCCTAGTCATGTCCCCTCCCAGGATCTTACACGCTCCCATCCCTTTGAGGGAGAAGGAATGTCAGGAGGGACAGCGTTGCTTGGCAATAGCCAAAACACTGCTCTGTTATCAGCTCCTGTGCAGCCACTCATGCAAAGCACAGCACTGGAAGGGCTTGAGCTTTACCTCAGTCAGACCCAATACAGGAAACTAATCTGAAATCTCTGATTGCTAGATATAGGCAATGGAGTGCAAAAAATATTACATAGGAATGCTGATAAACACCAAAAGCTTTTCCCTGTTGTCTTGGTTTATCTCCAAGTGGAAAGAGCCTGATCATGGGGGCGTTATCCCTTATTAGCAATTCCCTTTTAAACACACAAAGTAATTAAATACTAGCCACTTACTGTATCTATATGGATATACCACTGAGAGTGCACATTTTACTTCAATTTACTTCAATTAATGAGCTGTTCCCTGGGCAATTCCATGACAAATGTCACCATCCAGGTCTCTAAAACCTTGTTTTTCCCTAAAGTATTTCCTTATGCTCCAGACAAGTACTTCCATGTAAGTTTTCTCTTGTGCTCTGTTTGTCAGAAGGCCCAAAAATAAAAAAGGAACAAAGACACAGAAAGGAGGCCCGAATTAACAATATCTGTGTTCCGTGTGAGGCAGAGATCTCCTAAGTCTGTCTAAGTCTCTGTTTCCAGCTTAGGTCTAAAAAGTTTAATGTGCTCATTACTTTCTTCAGCTTGTATCCACTGGCAGCTGGAGTTGTTAATTTTGTCTTGCAGGTACAAATGGTAATTGATTAAGRAAAAAAACAGAGAAGGATGATAATTTCTGCTACCATGTTGGAGCCTTTAGCATCCACACAAACAACAGAGCCAGGAGAGCTGAAAAGGCAGCTCTAGCTCAGTCAGTGAGAGGGAAAGGAACTGGGGACAGATTGAATCTTCTGCAGTCATAAGATCTGCATTAGGAAATGCCTTTCTCCTCTGTSAGAAGCCAGAGGCCTTCCATTTTCTCACTGCCCCAGGCATTGCCACCTGTGGGGGAACAGCGCTGTTTCCCATTTGGCTGGCAGGAAAAGTTGGGGTGAAGGATGAGAATCCTGCCAACATTGATCCAATCCTTTGTGAACAGGGACACAGTCACCTGCAGTTTACCTTCCTGCAGCAGCTGTCCCTGGCTGTGGACACTGAGCCTTCTGCCCACCTGTGTCTCCTCCTCCAAGCCCAACATGTCATAGGCAGGGCACACAGGGAAGACAGAAGTCAGCTGTGTCCAGTGCCAGCCCATGGKGAGTGCTGATGTGTGATCACCATGCCCTGTGGACCATCCAGACTGCCTGAGTTAATCTGATCTTACCAATCACCTAATGAATCTCTGAAATTTGGCTACTGGCACACCTGTTTACACATTTAAAGTGTGGCAGTTTAAGATATCCAGAGCAGGGGCATTTACATCTGCCCTTGTCACCATAAGCTCCCTTAATAGGCACCTCTAGGACAAAATTTATCTTACTCAAATGAGATTAGAGCAATATAGATGAAATGAATTGTCCTTATTTCTCCCCAGTGAACACAAAGTGAGCCTAATGTAATTAATTTAGAAATAAATATCTGTGCCATAGATATTTATGGTTGGAAATAAAAGAAATCCAACCCATAGATTTAATTCTTCTACTCCAACATAAACATCTATAAGATGGGTGTCTACACAGGCTCCTCTTATGATCAAATGGCAGGAAAAGGCACTACCAGAGAGGTATCTGGTCAATGGGCCAGTTTGAGGATAACTCACATTACAGTAGTGCCAGTGAGGTGTCCAAAATGTGAGAATAAATTGGCATGGAAATTACAAACATCATGTTCTTGTTTAGCCATTAACTCTGAATCCTGATGACCATTTTATTTCAGAGTAAAACAGCACAGTCTCCAAAACAATAATCTCCAATTTCTTTTTTGAAAAGGACAGAGAAAAAGAGGAGAGAAAAAAATTCTGATTTAAAAATGTAGTTTGATTTTGGTTTTGGTCTTTTTCGTGTTGTCCCAGAATGAAAGATGCATATTCCCCTCCATTTGCAGACAGAAGGAGCTCTGCTCAGTTGTCTACACATCCACCCTGGAGAATTTTGAGGCTTCACAGAGTATCAGAGACCTGCAAATGTGGACTAGCAAATGTGGTATCATTACCTTAGGGAAGCCCATGCCCTCAGAACCAGCAGCTAAGTGACAGAGTTGTACTTAAGGAATCTCAAATGGCAAAACATGTCCGTGTTTAGGTAAGGCACTCACACCCAGAATGTATGACACAACTGCTTTCATTCAGACATCTCAAAGTTCAGCCTCTTTCTAGCATTTTATCTTCCAGCTTCCCTTTGAAATTTCCTGTTTCTGTCCTGGCTTCAGAGCAGTTAAAAAAGATGTGAGGTGCTACTTCAGGAGCCTTCCATATGGTCAAGTGCCGAGCTGATACACAGGACAGCATGGAGTGGAAACTCACCCCAGCTTGAAAGAGTTTGATCAGTGTTATCTGGATCTTTCTATCTGCCAGATCATTTGGYGAAATTAAGACATTGCCTTAGGTCATGAAAGATAGGGGTCTTTTTTGAAAATAAGTAGTATACCACCCACTGACTTTATCATTGCAACACCTGGTCTTCAAGAGCAAAACAGCTTTGTCCTTATATGGTTTTGAAGTCATAGTAATTGATGGAAGTCCTCCTGATTCCTTTCTCCAAGAAAGAAATTTTTATGATGCCAACAACAAAATGGTGGCACTCATCTCACAGAAAACACTGTAATTTTCATTGTGTGGAGTTAAAAATGTCATTTTATCATTTCAGTTTCTCCAATGTAGGATCTAATCTTCTGACAATCCAGCATCACGACTGACCTTTAAATTGTGGCAAGCAATCAAATATACTGGTTCTGCTATCCTCTACAATTGTCTTCCTTTGACTGTCCTTTGACTTTGAATCAGAATGACAGTTAGCAAAATTCTCTATTCATTTTTTWAAAAAAATTTACAGTTCTTTCTGCTCTGCAGGGGTAAAACTGGATAGCAGTTGAGTTAAAAAGCTCACAAATCCATGAGTAGTAAGTCACTAAGGCAGAACAGAATACCTAACACACTGCTAAAATTCACTTCTCCTTACTGGTGATCCCAGAACTTCTCTTATCCCTCCATTTACAATTACTCTTTCTTCTCACACTTCCCTGATGTCTTGGGTTGATGTTGCATCCATCCTGTATTCCTATATTCTGTCAGCTTGTATGCCCAAAAGGTGCCCGTGCCTTTAAATCTGACACAGAAGAGGGGACAGGGGAGGGGCAGGCAGTTTAAAAGCCGGGCTGCCGGGGCTTTTTGGACCTCAGCATCAGTGCTGCTGGAGTCCTTCCTTGCTTCATGCAGGGAAGTTACGTTGTTGTCATTTAGCTAGCTCGGGTTTGTTATCTTGGGCAAACAGCTCTCCTTGGACTGCTACTCCTTTCTGCTTCTCCTGTGATTCTGCTTCTGGAGCAATGTGGCGTCTTGTAGGGACAAGCGGTGCCGCTTCGTCTCATCTCAGACTCTGGAAGAAGCCAAGCTGGCGACAGAAAGCACACCGAGCCCTCTGTTTCATCTACAGTGAGGAGAGGACTATCCAGGTTTGGCCATTGTTGCCCAAGCACTATGTAGACTTTTTTTTCTTTTGTTTCTTTTTTTTCCTGGGGAACGGGAGCCGCCATCTTTCTCTGCACCACATGGCCAAGCGKCTGTGGGGGAGGSAGCGGCGTGTGTTCCTGGACTTTTAAATATCTAACAGTTACTTTTTAATCTGTGTCCTGTGGGCACTGTGTTTTGTTAATAAACTACTTTATTTTTTTCTCCTCACTTTTGCTCGAACATCTGTTTCATATTGGTGGGAAAAAAATACCAAATTTTTCACTTCAGAGGAAACATTCACTCTGTAATGTTTTTTCTCTGAAAACATTGTCTCAAACCAAGACACCTGGACATCTTTTCTCAACAAGCAGAAAACTTCCCATCCCCTCCATCTTAAAATATTTCTTTCAAATTCACTTGCCTTCTCCAACTACTGCCTCTTGCCCTGACCCTTGGCAAGAATCTTACTCCTACATTTTGATTGTATCTTGTGGAAGTGGTTTCYGTCTTTTGCACCATTTCTTTAAGCAGTTACTCAGTGAATCCTCACAGAGGAGCTTGGCATTTGTGCCACCAGAGTATCTTTCCTGACTCACTGTCATCTTTGACATGACTTATTCCTTGAAAAAYACTGTCTTCCTCTGGTTGCAGGACTGTCTTCCCTTGAATCTTTCTTCAGTCCCCAACAACACAGCCCATGTCCTCTATGATACAAATCTCAGCCCATTTTTCTGACATCTCCTCATGGATGTACCACTTTCAGCTGTGCTTACCAGGGTGATCTATCACTCCCTTCTTTTATTATTAATTTCTTCAGGTAGTACTCATTTCTGGGTCCCTAATCTGATTGTCAGCTTCATCTGTAGCTTCTCTGCATCTCCTGACATCCTGAACTTCACCCTGAGCAGCAATCGTATCAATCTCATGCTTGGAATCTCCATCCACATGGCTAAATGTCTTTTACAGCTCTCATTATCAGCTTGTCTTACTTGTTGCAACATATTTCCTTCCAGCATTGATAAACATGTTTTTCCCCTTACCTGTTCACCTACCTATTTTTTCCCATGTCTTTGTATCTTGTTCCTTTATCTCACAAAATTTAAGTGATGAGTCTATTTTCAAACCCTCTGCTATCTTTTATTGTTCTGCTGTTTCCAATATCCTGCTAAATTCCAAACACATTTGTGATAACTTTCTTCCATTCTTTCCCATTCTGTGGAGATAATGCCACAAACATCTACTTTATATTGCTGTCATTCAGAATACTTCTTCTAATTTTCATTTCTCTAATATCTATAAAAAGCTGTGGAGAAGCTTTTATTTTTTGGCAATCTGAAATTCCGCCCCCCCCCTCCCCCCCCATCTTGCCGATCAGAACTTGTTTCTTTGAAGACRCCTCTTCATCTCTCTGATGTTATTGATAATCTATTGTCTTAAATTTAAATAGTGACCTTCTGTGGGGTAAGGGACATCTTTTATCCTGTGACAAGCTCCATAAATCTCAGTCATAAAGATACAATAACAGTGTACAACATAAAGCAGTAATAACAATGATAACAACAAGACATTTGTTCCAAATTAAAACTCATCAGAAAAATGTCCTTCACCCCTTGCTTTGGCACGCATTTTACAGCTTCACCCCTGGCCACAGCACATTGTTTATGGAGCYATGTCAGCTGTGCTGTATAAGCAAATAGTTAAATGACAACAAAGCATCACTTATAAGGAAGGATTATTCTTATTTTATCACGTGTCTGGAACAAGTAAATGTGAAGCCACACTTTAAAATTACCTTGCAAATCGTCTTATTGATGACTGGGTGTCATTGCCCTCTCACTGCCTAAGCCATCTGCTCTGCTCTCAGCAAACTCTGGTCCTCCATCCCTCCTCCTCTTCAGCTGCATTTTCGTGGAAGTTAATATGTGTTTGTGGTAACTGACTGGTGTTCCCTCCTGCCTCCAATCCATTTGTTGTCAGCCAGGTTTCCTTTCCTGAGTTCTTTATGTGAAAATTGCCTTTTAACCATGCTGTTTTGTGCCATTTCTCCCTTGTCCAAAGTGACATACGACGAGACATCCTCAGCTCCTCCAGCCTGCCAGCTCTGATAGCACGGTGCTCCGCCTGCTATTTTGTGCATCAGACTGATAAGAAATTTCCATCTGCAGAAAGAGGAAAATAAGGAGCTCAGTAGCCACTGACATCCAATTTTCCTGCACAGTCAAATTCAGTAAACTGCATATATAGAACAAGCATGGCAAAGAGCCAAGTACTCTGTGACTCAGGGGAGGACACAGTGTCCTGGGCACATCTTGCCTTATGCCAGCTTCTTCTCATCCCTGCCAGGATCAAGGATCTGCCTTGGGATGCACCAAAGTTCAGTAGTCACTGTGAATCTGCCTCATCAACAGTATATTTGAATAGCCTTAAAATTTTGTTTGAGATATTTTGACCTTTTTCTTGGAATTCCAAGGTCAGGAGGGTAGAAAACTGACAGATTTTTTTTTTTTTTTTTTTTTTTTTTTTTTTTTTTTTTTTTTTTTTTTTTTTTTTTTTTTTTTTTTTTTTTTTTTTTTTTTTTTTTTTGCCCCACGTTTCCTTTTCAAGAAAAATCCAGCTGCTATTTGGCACAGATATTCAATGTTTTAACAAAGAGCACGAGGAGGCAGAGGCCAGCTCACTCTGAAATAACCTACCCAGGCACTTGTGCAATCTGCTGTGACCTGCTGGCCACTGCTGGGATACAGGGCCACATGTGGCTCCCATTTCCACTTGAGCACTGCAATTACTGGGGGCATGAAGCTGAAATTATGGAGAAAAAATTAACTCATTATACTTACAAATTATATTCACAGGTACTTAGTTGGCTGATTAAACTCTCAGTTCATAATTCTTCAAGTTGTGGTATCATCCTCCATAATTGAAATGCACCGACTAATAGATGTGTAATTGAATATTTATCAAAAAAGTAATGGTGATAGTGCAGGAAATGAATCTATTTAACAAAGAACATATTCTGGTAGTAATCTTGTAGTATTCTAGACAGAATCAAGAAGAAAAACATTTTCAAAACTCCCAAAAAGGGATATTACAGCATGAGATATCCTTTTGATGGTCTTAATTTTGTTTATTTTTCACATTTAAAAGTCCAAAGATCATAGGAGGCCATCTGGTTGTCAGCCCATGGCTGATTTCGTTCCTAATGTATGTACACAAGAGTCAGCTTGTTGCAATGCATCCTGGAGGTGTGTAGAGCTGAAAGAGATTTATAAGAAAGATATTATTTTCTTTTAGTTTGAAAATGGCAATTTGTCAAAACCATACTTTGGTATGACAAAGGATTGCTTTCTGTATTTTATTCTAAGTCAAAAAAAATTGACATCTGTTTAATATCTTGTTCCAGTATCTTCAAAAAGAAGTGCTCTTCTTTTTCATTTCAGAAACACTTCATTTCTGAGATGTAATTACAGTGAAAAGTAAGATTCTCTAAATGAAAAAGATCAGCATCTAAAAGTAAGAATTTCCACTACTCTGCAGCTATATTTGTAGGGGAAGGAGGCTGTTTGTTTGTTTGTTTGATTTTGCTCTCTTTCAGGTTCTTGGGCTTTGACTCAGTTTGGTAGAGGAAGCTGAAATATTCCAAAACCAAGAAAATTAGCTTCTTGCCCTGTAGAGCAAGAAAACAGCTTATTGCAGAATTCAAACATGGTGACAAGTGCGTGTTGGGGAATGAGCTCCCTCTCTTGGGGATCTTCTGAGGTCTCTGTAATTACACTCGTGGGATTTGCACCAGGATGGTTTCATGTGAAATCCAGTTGTGGTACTGGCCTATTCTCTTTATACACTACATCACAGAGGTTTGATTAATTACCTTGATCATACTTCTTAAAATCCATATATGAGGTGGAATCCAATTTCAAAGAAGAGCTGTCTCAGGCCTGCAAGTCCATTAGATGTATTTTGACTGAGGAGTCAATGTAAGGATTCAGCACAGAGACACACAAAACTGCTATGTTTTGTAGAATAGATTTTGTTGTTGTTTTTGTCAATCCACTTCTGGAGATTTCTAATCCCAGTATTTCATTTCCTGAAAAACGTCGGGGGAAAAACTGTTCATAAACAAAGGGAGATTAGATATAAAGCCTGTGAACAAATTGTCTAAAACTAGCCCATCATATTTATTAAGAGCACTAAGACAATATAATGAATAACCAAGAATGTGTTTAACATGGTGGTTTTTTTTCATTTCATGTACAGATTCTCACTAAGTAACATTTCCAGAATTTAAAAGCTTAATGTATTTTAAAAATTATTGTGGTGTAGAATTCCTTTACAGAAGTATATAATTATTAACACTATTTTGATCTTTCTATTTAGAAAAGTATTACTGATGTTGAGAAAGAGCTTTTATGTCCAATTTATCTTTTCACAACAGTGAATAAGTAGGTAATTCTTCTGTTGAAGAACATATTGTCTTTAGTCATATTAAACTACTTAATTGCAATTATTATTCAATTCAACCTCTATCCATCATTTATTTTTAAGTCAATTTACTGGTAGAAGAAAGGTTTTCTCAGTCTCTTTGACATTTTCACTTTTACTAAAATTCARAATTACAGGCAGTGATTTATCTTGAGCTACCTACTGTATTTGTAGTTATTGCTCATAAATTTCTTTTTCAACAATTACCTTTGTATTTGCACCCAAAAGTGCTTGATTTTCATCAGTTACTTCCTTACTTCCTCCTGCTCAGGACACTGCATAACAACAACTGTAAGTAACTGCATTACTCATTGCATAGCATCAATTCTTTTTGTCTCCTGTGAAGAAACTACTTGCAAAGATCAGATCTTTTGGTTGACAAAGTCCAGATTTAGAAAGTGCTCAAATGTATTCTTGGACTTACTATTCAGAAGATTACGAAATTGGGATTCACCACATGTAGGCCTTCAGGTTAATTTTCTGTATTTATTTTCTTCAGATCTATCTTTCTGTTCTTTCTCACTGCATAATGGACTGTGGTGGCTCTTTATCTTCCTCATTGGCCTGTCTCATGTCTTTGAGATGACAGCAGATGGTTAACCTCCTTTCCTTTGGGGAAGAGGGTCTGTACAGATGTAAAGAATTTGAGCCTGGGGGAAGGAGGTGAACATTCCTTTTTCTCCTAATATTTAAGAGAGCAAAGTTGTGGGCTTTTATCAATAACAGTATAATTTCTTTCATATTAAATCAGGTAGAACTAAGATGCCTTTTTAATACCACTATTTGAGCTTTACTGCAGTTTCAGTTTCAGCTGATGAGCATATCAAACTGCGTTTACTGTGGATTCCTTGTTCACTTGGATGTTTTCTCTGAGAGTTCAGTAAAGCACAATGCTTGCTGCAAGACTTCACCAATTCAGAGTACAAAAMCAATACCATAAAATGGTGATGAGTAAATGGCAAGCATGCTTAGAAAAAACAGACTTTTGGCTGTCTTTACAACATTGCATGTCCGTTACACAAACTTCAACTCTGTGGTGAGAAGATGCCGTTTTTCAGGTGTCAAAAGCTTCCCCCAGTTTGCACAGTCTTTCAAATAAGACAGAGAAAAGTCTTCTATTGCACATTTCTCTCTAATGACCTCCAACTCCTCAGCCCTGCTGTTGCTTCTCCCACTTTAACCCTTCCACTAGGCACAGAGGTCTGGGAGATGTGCATGGTGAAGACAGAGGCAAAGCAGGTGTTAAACACATCAACCTTGGCTGAAACTGAAGCYGAGATGGAATGAACCTGCACGGGGGTTGCATGAAGAACAGCTTTGATACCAAGTCTGTAAAGATGAACGTCATCTGGGATATGTCATGTGCCAGTGCTAGGACTTCTTAGTTAGAAAACATTGTAAAACCTATGATGAGAAAAACAAAAGATTACTTTTCCTTAATCTCTCCCTTCAAAAAGGCCAAATGGCACTACACAGAGCTTAAGCAAATGTGTTCAAACTAAGGAACTTTCTTCTTTGGAAAACTGTTGGCCTAAAACATTCAAGTTTGGCAAAGAACTGAAAATAACAGGAGTCATCATCTGTGACATGAAGACTTTATTTGCATCTTAATACAGTAGTGTCTGTCAGCTTGATGGTGTTTAATAATAATGATGTCCTTTTATTTTTAGCTGCTACTTTTGAAATATCTCTCTCTAAAAACCGGTAGAGAAAATTACTTATACCTGCAAGCTCAAAAATATCTCCATTACAGTTTATTGGCAACCCCCCTCTCTACTTCAACAATTTACAATTGATTTTTTCATTGCCAAGATAATGCCTTGTTTATTAGCAAAGGCTACTCAATGAAAAAAATAATGTTTCTACTTATACTTCTACTGCACACTGAGCAATGCCAGGAATAAATGATTGTTCAGCTGTCATGTTTTATCATATAGAAGTGCTGTCCATTTTATAGTGGATAAATTTAATGGACAGATCACATATTTGTGTAATTTAATCTGTTGGGTTGTTTTTGTGTCAGCCTTACATTTCTTTACAGATTTTAGTGCTTTTAGCATTCTGTTCTTTTTGTTTTCAGTTCTTTGTGTTGAGGAGCTCTCCTGATTGCCTATTACAAACACAGGTATAATTCTAAATTATTCTTTTTTGTCTGTTAAACCTTGGCTTTTGCACAACCCCAAGGAAACGAAAGGAAAATTTTTCCTCATTTCCTTTACATTAACCATGGAGCTGAAGGAGCTTCAGTTGCTTGTAGGCATTTATGAGACAAAAAGATATTTTGTAGCTAGATGCTTTTGCCATAGCTGGCTTTAATATGAATTGCTCGAACACTTAAAATTATCAGGCTGAGAGGATTGAGATCTTACTCAATTGCATACAGTTGTTGCTAGAAAAACTGGATCTTCAAACCTTTGCTTTAAAACTAGTTGGCATTAATACTGCTATGTCTACAGTTTTTGTCAAGCATACCGGGAATGGCAAGTCTCCATTTAAAACAAAGTGTTATCAAAATGATTCAAAGTAATGATTGCAGCCTTAATTCCTTTCCATGAAAAATTTCAGTTTGAAAAGCTTGTAAATATTAGCTGGGAAACACTGCTGAAATGAGTCTGGTTTGAACACTGCTGAGTGTTCCCAATTCTAAAAGGAATTTCAGTATTATTTTCTCAGTTCCAAACAATCTTATTCTTCCTGCAATCTGTGGATGACACTGTAGACCTAGAACAGTTTTTCAATAAGATGTTTTCTGCAAATTAACATCTTATTTCCTTTTTAATCTCTTTGGATGAGGATCATTCCTATATACTTCTACACTGAACAGGGAATATTCTCTGGAGGGAGGCTTTAACATGGGGCCCTTCAGAATCCTTTTTTTTTTTCTGGTAGATTGATTTTTATGGAGTCAGGCTGGCAAATAATGGCTTTTAGTGAGAGGGTATTTTTCAGAAGTCTTCAGCACCTACTATAACCCAGGGAGGTGCCTGTGCAATTGACTTGGTATTAAAAAGGGAGGAATGAGGACAGTAACAAACTCTCCTGCCTTTGGAAATGTGGTTCCACAGAGGTGCTGCTACTCAGTGCATGTACACAAAAAGGTGCAAACTGCAGAGCTTAAAACTTGATTTCCCTTCTTTGTTACCCTATCCAGCTACAGGGCACCTGGTGCAAGTGCATAACTTGTTAAATCAAATGTTAGCATTTCCAGTGTAAGGCTAATTGAATACCCAGTCCGAGTCATGCTACATGACTTTTTCTCTTGTTTAATTTCTTACTGCTTAGCGCTGTGGATGGCAGGAGCATTAGCCAAGCAAGCTCCCTCTGTTTACATGACTTGTTATTAGTTTAATGAGGAGTTATTGCAGTGACTCATCTCCTTTTTTGCTCTAAGGCTTTTACCTTTAAAAACCTGGCAAAAAAAAAAAAAAAAAAAAAAAAAAGGCAAGGATCTAATAAAAGCAAAATTGAACTGTATCTCTTCCCTTCTTTTTTTCTCCATGCTCATAATCTTGGAGTGAGAGCAGGTTCTTGGTGTCATTTAACCCTCTGCTCCTACTGAAGGGCCAGATGCCCAGCAACATTTCTGTGAGAAGGGTGCCAATCTCTGGTAAGTTGTTCACCTTTAGGGGAGTTTCTCTGGAAGGGCAGCTGGTTGACATGATGCCCTGTCAGCAGAGGTGATGTGGCAGGGCCATGATTTGCTCTCTCTTCTCCCTGACAGCCGTAGCCCAAACCCACTGCACACTGAGGGAGCCTATTGCCCACCTGAGGCAGTCAGATTGTGAGCACTCTGCAGCCTTCCTGGGAAGGCAGAATAGCTGAGTGGTGTGCACAGAGGACAGTGCCAGGCCCATAAGCATGACATTAGTCCTTATTCTTCAATCCATCTACCCCCTTGAAATTTTTGCAGAGGAAGAACTCATTGCCTGTGTGCTGCTGCCAGTGAGCAGAGCAGAACAGCTCAGGGGGCTCAGATGTCACAGATGTAGGACTCATGGAGAAACGAGCTACTCAAGGTTGTCACATTTAGATTCATGTCATTAAGGGGGAAATACTTGTATTTCCTGGGTGAAATATTGTGGAACAGTATTCTGTCAGTTCATATACCAGAATGCAGCTTGCAGTATAAGCACTGTCAGCTGTAAAGCTATTAGTATCTTTTTTCTTCACTCAGTTTTCCCTTAGATTCCTCATTGCCTCAGGGGACAGCTAACTGGTAGCCCTCACCTGGTATTTGTTCCACTGCTAATGGAATGGACAAATGATGCAGAACGTTCAGGTGAATAAGAATATTTGCTGAAGTTTGTCTCAGTTTGAGACAAAATTTTTAGCGAAAAACGTTCCAGAGTAAATGTTTCCTCTGAAGAGAAAAAAAAAAATTTGATACTTTTTTCCCACCAATATTAAATAGATGCTGGGCAAAAAGTGAAGAGAAAAATAAAGTAGTTTATTAACAAAACACAGTGCCCACAGGACACAGATAAAAAGTAACTGTTAGATATTTAAAAGTCCAGGGACGCCCACTGCCCTCTCCCCCTCACCACGTGGTGGTGCGGAGAAAAGATGGCAGCTCCCATTCCCTGGGAAAAGAAACAAAAAGAGAAACCCACATGGCCACCTACATAACAGTGGCAAAAGCCTGGATTATAGACCTGTCTTCACTGTGGATGGAACAGAGGGCTCGGTGTGTGTTTCTGTTGCTGGCTTGGCTTCTTCCRGAATCCCGGACGAGATGGAGCCGTGCGGCTTTTCTCCCCGCTGGTCCCCGAATTGCTCCAGAAGCAGAATCACAGGAGCCGCAGAGGGCGTCTGTCCAGGGAAAGCTGCTGAGCTAACAAACCCGAGCTAGCTAAAACTGCAACAATGTCACTCCGCTGCACACAGTGATCAAGGACTCCTACGGCACAGAGCTGGGTGGCCAAAGCAAAAGCCAAGCTCCAAAAAAGCCCAGGCTGCGTGCCGGCTTTTAAACTGCCTGCGCTGCCTTCCCAGCTGCCCCTGCTTCTTCTTCCGAGTTGCATTTAAAGGCACAGACASCTTYTGGCATACAAGCCAAGAGGATAGGAATACAGAACAGAATTGGCACAGAATTAACCCAAGACAAGTTTGGTTTCTCTGCTAAAGATACCTTTCACTTACCTCTGTGAATGTTCTTTCATGACTCTAAACAAGGGCATCAGAACCCATGTTCTCTCCTTTGAATCAAACACAGGATAAAACTCTGTTCTTGCCTTGCCTCATGCATCACCATTAACCCTCATAACATAAAGTATATGAATAAAAGCAGTATTTCACAGTATTTCTTCGTAGTCTCACTTGGTCCCTTCCTAATTATTTTTCTTTATGTTTTCTCCTAGGTGAGATATTCCTGGAGAAGGTGAAAGTTAGACAGATCTAGATAAACAGAAGCTAGAATATATACTTATCTGAAATAAAGAATAAAGGACATATCTTAGCAGGGAGAATCCCTGGAGGTCTATATCTCAAAGTGCTCCTTGCAGTAATGTGACTACAAGACCACAGAGCTTTCTTCATTGGAAGTTTAATAGGTTGCAGGTATGGTGACAGCAGAACTCCTCCTTTTCCTCACACAGAAACAGTTTAGCCAGGATGCTCTTTGGTGAACAAGAAAGATGCAGGACTGTTGCAGTGGTAGCAGCTGTCAGCAATCCCAAGAAGAAATGTCTTTCAGAATAATTTTCTCCTTAGTCCACCTTAAACATCTTAAGCAGCGTGTAAACCAGTATTATTGCTCAGCATTTATAATGCCATTGCTGCACCCTGGGACATCAGGCCTTGTCTACAATTATTTTTCTTGTTTTAATAATTGACCTTGTTTGTCAGGCTGCCTGGCATATGTGGCTGCACAGACTGGCATTTTGGTCCAGCAGCATTCTCCTTCCTGAGTGAGGCAGCACCAGGCTTATGTGCTGTTTTCTGAAAGGCAGCCTGGAATTCCAAGTGGCATCTCCTCTCCATCAACCATCAGGTGAYAGCTAAGCCAGTCAGAAACCCATAATGCTCTGGATAATAATCTGCATGAAGGAAAAGCAAACTCACCCAGCCCAGAACAAGGGTGGCTTTGATCCCATAAGCACATGAGAATCCTCATGTTCACAGAAAAGCACCCCTCTTTAGATTGCAATCAGTGCTTCAAATGGGATTTAAGGAAACAGAATGGCATTTATGGGGATAGGTTTGGGGTGAGGCATAGGAATGTGTCTCCATGTGTCTGTCCTCTTCACTCAGTGACCACACAAGTGACAATAAACCTCTTGGAAGCGCTGAGATGAAGTGTCAGCAATGGCAAGACAAGTCCTACCACAGCTTACAGCTGATGATGTTGATGATTTCACATATTTCCATAAGAAGATTTCAGTTCAAATGATTACATTACTTAGGYGAATATGAGACCATTTGACATGTCAGAATGCAAATATTCCAGCCGGTACTGGAGTTGACCTCCACTCTCCTTTCCTTTGTGGCAAAGAGTTTTTCTTACAGAACCATTTTCTGAAACAATTATTTTGTCCCTGTGTCAGCTATCAGCAAAGGCTCATTTTTGCTTGTTTTGCTTGTTTTCTTGTTCTCACTTTTTTAATATGCTTCTCCTTCTTGTCATTACTTTGCTCTTCTGTTTTCACTTTCTTCTTCCAAAGCTGCAAACGTAAATGTGAAGGATGCATGGTGGGATTGAACAGCAGGAACCAAGGCTCTGAAACACCAGCTGAAACTTCCTGGAGGCTATTTTCCCAATATCTCTCCTGTGAGTTGAAGATACACATACCTCTTCTTTCTCCAGGTACACTGCTGGCAATTATTTCAAAKAGGCCATAGCCTCCAAATCCATTTGTTTTAAAGTTAAAAAGTTATTTCATGGACCACTTAATAAAGAATACTTTTAGTTGATGGGATTTTAATGAGAGAAAAGGGCATTAGGAAGTTTGTGCCTCGGGGTGCTATAGAAAAATAAATGACTGGTGTGAGCTGTATTTTCCCTCTAATTAGTGCTCTTGATGAGTGGATAGTGTAAATGCTGTGGGAGATGCAAAGACTTCAGGAGCTCCATATGAATTCAACATTACTATTTGAGCAAGCATCTCACAGAGCACTGTATAATTGAAGCATCATCAGCCCTGCAACATACTAAGCAAGGTATGAAAAGGCCTAAGTGACACCTAAGTGTCACTGACATGGCATTTATACAATTTCTGAAGAGTAGAATTGCAGCAAATCTTTCTAAGGCTACCCTTGAATGGCTTGTTCCCAGCCTTCAGTACTGCCACATTTTGGATTCGGTCCTCACCAAGCCCTCTTGCAGGTCACAGAACCCAGACAGAGCAATCTGGTTTTGATTTGCACTGAAGAAGAAATTGCTGCATGATGGTGACCAGGAAAGAACAGATTAGCTTTCTGTGCTTTGGATGCTCCATGGTATCCTCTACAGGTGTTCCAGCAGAGTGGCACTTGTAACACGTGCCAGATCCCTGTAAATGTCCTGCACACCCTGAAGCATCTCTTCTCTTGTGTTGAAGTTACTAAATAGAAGTTTGCCTTAAAAGAGGTCTTTTTATCCCCTTCTTGTGTATGAAATACAATACATTACAATATAAAAATAAATTAGCAGAAGGCTGCATATTTTGCAATGCTTCCTAGTCCCAGAGGAAATATTCCTAAAGTCTGTTCTGATTTTCTTTTAGGTGCTAAAATAAACAACAAATGATGGAGCACAAGAACTACTGCTACAGCACTCACAAAGGCCATCCCAGCCTTTGTCTTTCACTGGCTCTTGTTGTAAATGTGTTGCACTGCAGAGCTGAATTTTAGAGACAGGTTAAGTGCCTAAATTTTGAGTGATCCTTAAAATTATATCTGCAAACAGTTCTCAGTATCACTCAAATGTGAAAATGTGCAGTGTATGTTTCATTAACGAGGTAACGTTTTGGTTTAACGGAGGCGATGAGGATTCAGGGCTGAGACACACTTTTGAGCTGTCAGCAGCTGATTGACATTTGCAAAAACGGAAGTCAACAAACAGCTACTTTTACCAACTTTAAACAAAAGCAGAGGTAGCTCAAACAATCCTCAGGATCTATCTCTGTTTTGGGCAAGATTTCACAACAATACACAGGAGTCTGAAGAACTGTATCCAGCTTTTTTGGACCTGAGACCTGTATCTTCAAACAGTCTGAATATCTGTCAGGAAAAACAGCATTGTTTTTTGTGATGCTCATGTTTCTGCACGCATCGGCATCAACACTTGGCTTTGGAGACTGAGCTCACACTTTGCATCTGCTACATAAAAAAAGGTATGCTAAAAAATATGAATGCAAATTCCAGCATCAACAGAAATATCTATAAGCAGGCTGCAGCATTCACAGATCCCAATGTGTAGTGGACAATTGCCGGACATTTGCTGTTACTAGGTTAGGAAGCAGATTTCTTCATTATTTTCTTTTTAAAGCATCTCTTCTCTTTATAGAGCTCTCCACTTTGGAGATTTCATTTGACATTCAAGAGCATAAAATAATTATACCTGTCAGTTTCTGTTTGATTAACTGGGAAAATTTTAGATATTAGTCTTTTTTATAATTTTGAATCCCCAAAATAAGAGTAATCAGTCATTTGCACTACGTAAGAAATAATTTTGTCATTTTGTTCCCCACTACTGCACTGGTGCAGTGTTTCATTAGATTGACATAGCATATCATGTTGAAAATTATATAAAAATGATAATGGCAATTCCTGATTTCTTTGAAATCTCTGAATCTGAAAAGACCCTGGAGAACAGTGCAGATCCTTTTATAGTTATATTACATTATATTGAGCTTAATTGAGAGCAATTTCTGTCAATAGAAATGAGTTAATTGTATTAACACCAGTTGGAACAAAATTTGGCTAGCTGTCCAACAGGGAGAAACTCTGTTGTGTTCTTGCAGTCATTTGTTAATTCTCATTTATTGTTATGTTTATAGCAGCATAACTACCAGAAAAAAATGAGCAAGTCACTGATGATCTGTTTTAGGGAGATACCCCAGTGACATGAGATGTTTTTTTGAGCAGCGAA
The DNA here is from genome assembly GCF_030028575.1 of Malurus melanocephalus. Taxonomy (NCBI): domain Eukaryota; kingdom Metazoa; phylum Chordata; class Aves; order Passeriformes; family Maluridae; genus Malurus; species Malurus melanocephalus. The sequence goes on along the minus strand of NW_026623755.1, from coordinate 129,321 downwards.
TAGCCGAGACACCTGAAATCCAAATTATCCCCTCTTATGCAAGGTCTAACTGAGCGTACTACATCCCACATTTTGATGCTGTCCATGATGAATTGTAGGTATCCCCAAGAGTAATTTGGATTTTAGGAAGAAATCAATCACTCTGGGAAGATACCTGCCATATTCTCTGTCTACAGAGAGATGAAGATAAATATGCTTTGTGTTCCCAGGCTCTGATGCAATGAGACTGAGCCTACATGGTTTTCCCTATATTCACTGTTTTACTAAATAACTTGTGGCATCAGTATGTTACACTGTGTTAAAAATATATGCAGTCCATAAAGATGAATCTATTATGCAGTAGTGGTATTTTCAAGTTTTCTTATATATAATGAGAAAAAAAACTGTACTTCTAATTTTAAGCTGTTATACAGGGAATATTAAATCAAGAAAAAACCAAGCAGAAAGAACAGCATGAAAGTAGCAATGAGAGAAATCTGTGCAGTGTTTTTCTACAATAGTGTTTTGGGAACAAATTAACAGCTGTCTTTGCATCTCCGTGCAGACATCTTAAACAGAGCAACCAAAGATGTAGAGAAAGGGATAAGATCTCATGGGTCAGAGTTGCTGGATTTTAGGTACCCAGAAACAGGGAGACTTGAGGGAAAATTTGAAATGGGAGGACGACACTTGCACTGTGCCAAGAAATGTGTGCCTGTATATATGTATATATACATATATTTATATAAATATGCATACATACATATTTTAGAAAACAACTTTAAAAGGGAGAAAGGCCAACTATCATTAAATTTAGTACACCAGAGGCACAAAAGGATGAAGAAGAATGGAATATGTCTAATCTGGGTGTTAATTAGGCTCCCATTTTCTCAGTTATTGCCCAGACTTTTTCATTTTTAAAGGTTGTATGATATTTTAACATCTCCTTTTGGGCATGAGCAGAATCCTCCTCTACATACTGGTGCTAAGAAGCTACAGAATTGTGTCTCTGATGAGGACACACATTCTCCTACTCATATTCCACCTTCAGAACTTAAATCAATTGGTGCCTTCAGAGTGCAGCTATGAAGAGTACAGCAGCTTCTTTGCTCTAGAAGAAGCCAGGCTTCTCCTTCTTGCTTGCTGCTGATGTATCTGATCATCTGCTGGTCAATACATCTTCCGAGGCTGTGCTGGCCTTGCGTTCATTTCCCTTCTCCAGCTGAAATTATCTGAACGTATTTCAAATATGAGGCAGTATTTGGTGAGTGCTGCTTGTCTCTCCTGTGTGTGCTCAGAATGATTATCCCTCATTTCTGGGCTGAGGAGGAGAAAAGGAAAGTCCTTTAGGACCACCATGCAAGACAGCAGATTTGGTTGGGGTTCAGCTGGAAGTTTCAACATTTTAAATAATGTATTGAGTCTCACTCTTGTGCTCTGTGAAGCTGTGATTTCAGCTTTAAAAAAAAAACTGAAGAAGACATGCACCTCTTTCCAGCAGGAACATTAGCACATCTGATCCTGAGAGCCAGTAGTGACATTACAGCCATCGCATCTCTTGCAAGCTTACATATCCTCTCTGCACGGCTCCAGTCCACCACACAGGCATCCCACAACCCTCATCCAGGAATGTGGATACCACTGGGCAACCTGCCTTTACAGTTGCCAAGGGAAATCTCAGATGCTAAAATCACCTGATGCTAAATATCTTTTAAAGAGGTCGCTTTTACTGTAACAAGCTTTTACTTCCCTTGTATTGTAAGGGACAGCTTACATTTCCTCACCAGCCATCAGATGGTTGATAATGAAAACAGCACAGACAAGGTACAGTGAGTTTGCAGACATCAGGGGAAGACCATAGGATAATATAGTGATATTTTCTTTGCACAGTACTTTTCTGTACCAAAGAAGACCACAAAATTAGGCAGAGGAACCTTGCTCAGCTCCAGGCAGGATTTCATCCCATGCTTCACTGGAGAGCTCAGGACAACAGCAGGGTTATTTCACATCCTACCATAGCATTGTTTTTCATTACAGCTCTCCAGATTCAATACATTCAATATTTGTTTTCACTGACATACTTTCTACTACCTTTTAACTGCTCTAAATTACAGTGTCATTACTCTTACTGCTGTTCAACTACCTCCCTCTATTTTTCTACTTCTTCGCCTGGGCAGGCAGGAGGAACAGCAACATTTAAAACCAGACACACTGGAGAACTTCCCCATTGCTGATTTCTTCATGTGAATTGCTGCATGGAGGAAGCTATATGCAGTACAAGTGATTTACTGATCCTACTAAAGACGAAACTAGTTTATGGATTTTAAAATGATTGAATACCTATTAAATTATTATTTGCCCTTGTATTGATGTTGAGTGCTCTAGTAACAAAAAATTTACATGCTGCTGAAGAACATTCAAACTAAAGTAATTTTACAACCAGTCACTTTTGCAATTCTTTTCCTGCCTTGTAGATTACATATAAGGTACTCAGTGCTAATAAAATTGTAATCTATTAAAACAACCCTACCGAAAAAAAAAAAAAACCCAAAAAAAACATGAACCAGTCTAGTACAATAATATAATCTGCCAAGAGTACCTTTTGTTATCACCTGAATTCTTTAAAAACCACAGTAGTTTGACTTTGAGTTGCCCTGTCACACTTTTTCCCTTTTGTTCATTCATCTTCGTTTGGAGGAAGCAGGCTGGGAGTAAAGAAAAGAAACTTGTCCTCAGCAACAGAGAACCAAGGACTCCACATTGTTGCTCACACCCAAAAAAGTCTGGACACTCACAGTACCTCTGCAACACCCCTATGTTGGCAGAACTCTGAGTGACAACCAATCCTACCTTCCTGTGCCTTTTTTTCCCTGGAAAAAGAACTTGGGTACACATCATAGGCAGAAGTTGCAGTGTGGTGCAGCTGTCCCTGCAATGCCTCCCGGTGCCATGTCTATGTGACTGGATGCCTCCCAAGTGCCCCTTGCAAGGTATTTCCTGATCTGCATGCTCCTGCTGGGAAACACGTTCTTAAAGGTAGCTCATGTTGGCAACTGGCAACAAGACAAGGGACACTCAAACATACAGTCTCAGATGATCCAKCTCCACTTTTGTGTCCCTACTTTCAGAGGGAATGTTTAATGATGTCTAAATGTAAGAAACATTTGTATCTTTATCAAAGAGGACAGAAAATGGGTTCCAACACCTCCAGCTTGCATGTAAGAGTCAAGTACCTAATAAAACAATCTTCCTAAAAAATTCAAACTGTATAATGTACACAGGCAATGCAGGAACACATGGAGACAAACTAATCCAAAATGTTTTTCCAGTGGATTTCTTCAGGGACAGATGTTGACTCATTTCTGGTGTTTTGGCCAAATGCATTTCATTAGCCTGTGTCAGTCTCTCACATATTGTTGGAGGCTTGGTAAATGTATCAATGATAATGCCATTGTCCTGTAAGGTTCCTGAACAGGCACTATTTTGTGATGAACATGCTAGAATGGTTAATGCAGAGAATATTCTGAATAAAATTAGCTCTTTTACATTGTGGATAAAATCCACTGAAGGATGAGCAATGATATAGCTCAAAAATAATCATCATATCAATATAGCACTCTGTGGTATATACCACAGGGAAATGGCTAGAGTGTGTCGAAGTTCGTCACCATTTTAAACTCAGCCTGATGCTTAAGGAATAAATCAGCATAATGTCCCTGATTTGTCATCACTAAAGCTTTGCTGATCTACTGCATTCAAGAATTATATCCACAGTACAGTAATATTAATGTAATAATCACTGTTTATGTGCCTTTGAATGCTGAGTTTGCCAACCCAGTTGGAATACAGTTTAAACACTGAGGAAACATGGTGCTGTAGTTGGACACAGCAGATCCATAATGGCGTTGGAGTGCATAGGGCACCAAGCACAATGATTTTGCTGCTCTGTATGTCAGAGCAAAGATATTTAGAGTGTCTGTGTTGGACCATGAATTAAATAAAAAAATTTAAAATTAAAAACCACAAGGAAAGAGAAAAGAGAAAGAAATCAGAAACAGTGCTTGTCTGTATGCCGGTAAAGAAGCACCTAAGGAGAACAGCTTGTAAAGGCAGTTTGTTCAGTTAACAGATAACATGAAATGTCAACCCTGAACCAGACTGTACTCACTGATTTCAGCAACACTTCTAAGAACATACAGTAATGCTTCCCATGGCTCTATATTTCCAGGAACTGGCTGAATAAGGTCTTGTCTTCGCAGCATCTTTGCTTTGCAAGCAAACAAAAAAGACTGATAAGACTGTATTGTTTTAAAGAAAGTTGTAGCTRAGTCCTGCTTCCTTCAAAAACTTTGGCTGATTCCTCACAAATCTTTGTCTAACTTCCTGCCTATTTCAGAGGGACGGATATGAGCTCTACTCTCTCACAAGTAAGACACAGGCGATGGCACTTTGGAAATAACGAGATGAGCGTTCTGTATGCTGCTATTTCAAACATTCTGTATAATTGCTGTTATTAACCCACTTCCTTTGTGTTGCATGACAGCTATGTTCTACCCTGTGGAAAGTAATAGAAGAAAGTGTAAAGAAGAGCAGAGCACTTTAGAAGAACCTCAAAAAAGCTTTCACTTGGCCAAAATAATTTTTTTAAAATCCACTCTATTGCATTTTTTGCATTATGTTTAACTGTAAAATATACCTTTTTTAAGATTATAATATACACTTAGGATCCACTTTGGGATATTGTTTATTTGAATCTCTTTTTCCTTTTTTTTTAAAAAAAAATTTGTTTTGGTTTTGCAGATATTTGACAAATTATGATGCACATAATATTGAAGCCTGTTTTAAAGGTTTTCAAAGCAAAGAGATCCCCGTTTTTATTTCCATGTACCTTTTTGCAAGGAAAGCCATGTACTTCTTGGTTGTTACTGAAGCCACTATATTCAATAAAAGATTTAAACATCTTCAGTGTCTCCAGGTTTAAATAGTTTTTAGACTTTAAAATTCTAGCTTGTGTGATGGAAGTTATTTTGTCCTATGTTTGTACTGAATACTATAAGAAATTAACTTGGAAATTGCTGCTCCAGAAGAAAGATCCACATGCCACGTATTCCAGCTCTATATTTCCTTTGACTTTTTGTCAAACAGCATGCAGTTTTCAGTCTCACTTGGAAGAATCCAGTAGAACACTGCATGCAGTATTTGCTCTGTTCTTGGTAGAGCCCATTGTCCACACTTACCTCTCTTTCTGGGAAGGATGGCCTCCATGCCTCCACCCTTATTTCCTCTGTGCTTCTGATATGTTTAGTTGAGAAAACCAGACTCTGCATTTTTGACAGTACTTACTGTTTAACACAGACTCATTTCCAAAATCAAGGAAAAGCTCTCATTTTTTTTTTCTTTTAATGACCGAATTTTTGACAAGTCAGCAAAAGAATTCTGCCAAGAGGCTCCAGTTTTGCAGGACTAGAGACTACACAGTCTCTAGTGTTAGCACAGTTAAATAGCTGTCTATTCAAACTCATCTACCAAAAGTAATAGATCCTCCTCTAATGGAAACCTGCAACTCTATTATCTCTATTATCTCCAACAGCTTGAGACTCATCTAGATTAGCTACAAATTTGTTCTTTTCCAGTTGTCGGTACAATGGTTTTTTTCACAGTACTTTTGTGTGTTTTCTGATGCTGCTGTCCATGTGAAATTTCTCTTCCTTCTGCCAGTCCTAATTCTGGAACATAAATCTCTTCACAAAAAGCATTATGAAATGTACTCAAAAAAATCCAACCAAAAAGTCACATTGGCTGCAAATCAATAATCACTTCTATTTTTGCACTGGGAGAACAGAACTGGGAAGGCAGTGGGTTTTAAAGGTAGGATAATCTAAGAAAGAACAACTAGAGAAAGAAGAGTTATTCTTCATGATAAATTAAAGTTGAGCCAGCTCCCAGGAGCTCTGTATGACCTTATTCTTTCAGATAATCTAATATTTTATCTGAAAACTTTGTGGGTGTAAGGTGACCCCTACACTGCATATCCTTGGATATGGATAAGGCTTTGCTTCTGCTGTCCCGGGGTTTTGCAGATATATCTGTGATGCTCTTCATGTTTGCAGGCTGTACATAATTCCACATAATCCCAGACCTTTAAACTGAAGTCTTTGTTGGAAGCTCAGATTTTCACAGATCCTAAACCCGGTGGCTTGTGGGCAGACAGCATCTATTTGCATATTATCACCATCACCCTTAGGTTATGGTTTCATCCAGAATCCAAATAAATCTGTTCAATGGACATAGATGTTGGAAACACAACATCCGGAGTCGTTTCACCCTGAAACTACTAGAAAGCTGAAAATGCCTCATCTAACAACTTCTCTTCATCATGTCTGAGAGTCCTCCAGCATCTGACCTACAGAAAAAATCCATGCCTTTTCTCTATGCTGTTAAAATACATTGATATGCTGCTCTGTTGCACTTTAGTTTGTTTCCTTGTGCACTGCTCTCAGGCTGTCAGCTTCCCATGGAAAATAAGGGAAGGCTTGTCCATGGCAGTGGGCCACCAAGTCCAGGCACCTGACTTAAGGATGTAGCCTTCCTGGTTTCCCTTTGGTGTCTTTAGGGAGACAAAAATCTGAAGAGGACAATACAAGAGTCTGTTTGTTAGTTCTGCTCTGGAGAACTCTCTGGAAGTGCCAGACACTTTGCATTACCTTTTCAAGGATTTCATTGAAGCCTCCTGAGTTACCTAACTTGCATGAAAATACCTTTCCAGATTTCCATCAAAAAATACCATTTGGTAGGGCCTAAAATTTATTAAAAAAATGTCAGGATGGACGGACTTTAGAAGAGAGGTGCAAACTTTCAGCGTCTGTGATTCTACACCACACAAGTATCCAGGAGCTTTGGAGCTGCCTGTTATGAAGGGAGCAACAAGGCTCTCCTTTCCAACCATCTCAACCACCACTGTCCTCACTGCTTCAGTGTGTTCACCGTGATGCTGCCTTTTTTTCAAGAATTTTCAGCAGTCACATGGTCAGGAAGGCATTTTTCCTTTAGAAACCCCAGTGAGTGTGTGGCTTACCTGATTYCCCAGGTCACAAAGCAAAATTTGTAATGAACTTGGTATTATTTAGATCAAGAAAGGAAGGAAGATCTGAATCTTCAATCACTTCTGGGTGAAATGCATTATATAASTGGTGTACTGGACAAGATCAGATCTTGTTCAGCACTCAGTACCGGTTAAAAAAGACACTTTTTCTTCCTAGTCTACTGACACAGAGAAAATGCTGGGAAACTTCCTGCCTTGCTTGGTTAGCCAAGACTTGGGAAGGCATTGCTCCAAGTTTTGTGCCAGGCGGGTAAGTGAGAAGCAAAGGGTAAAGGAACAGCATTTCTGAGAAGAGAAGAAGAATATGCAGAGGCAAAGCAAATGGAGAAATGAGACATGGGAAGGAGCAAGACATTTCATAAAACTGAGCTGGGAAAAGCTMAGAAGCCGAAAAATGATAAAAGAATATACAGGGTATTAAAACTGGGAGGACATGGAGACTGTGCCTGTTATGGTCATTTACCTCCTGAAAGGGCAGAGCCTGAACAAAATCTATTATTTTGGGCTGAGAAAACACAAGTGCTACAGTCAAAGGACAGTACTCATTGTTCCTGTCCTTGCAGTCAAATTGAGCAGCTGATCACCAAAGCACAGATAATTTCCCATGCCAGAAGACTCAAAGATGCCAAACCATCGGGAGAGATTCACCACAGAAGGCAGTCTCAATTATTACACATGCTTTGCAATGAGGCCTTGGGGATTAGTGGTGCCCTCTCCCACACCACTGCTGCACAGCTGTGCACATATCAGTTCATCCTCCAAAATGTTAACACTTGCTCACTTTAGTGGCAAAACTGGGCTGTKTTCCTTTTCTTGATGATTTGGCCTGTGGCTGATGCTTGTTAAATCTTTTTTCTTACAACACTTTAATTCAATAGTTCTTTCACAGCCAGCATCTTGTCGTAAGTTAAAAACATGTTAAAACTGCTTGTGGTTAAATGAACAATTTGAATATTACAAAAACTCCTCTTGTTTAGAATATTTAAAGGGCTGTAATGATCATGGGACTGAGATGCATCTTGAAAAATGAATAAAAATGTGTCATTAGGAGCAAGATGCCGATGCAGTGACATTTTTTCCGTCACTTTTTGAGTCATTTTCACATGTGTCTGTTATGTGGGTGCTCTAGAAGCTGAGAAAGAGCCCAGAACAAAACTTCCTCTTCATTATCACTAGGCTGTGAAGAGGAGTAGGAAGCACTAGGAAATGCAAACCTTAATGTGATTTCAAGTATGTTTTTCATAAAATAGATTGAGTAGGAGAGAGAAAAAGTTCCTACAGAGAGCATCAGATGTATGAGTGTAGCAGGAGAAAAAAATTGTGCAGCTCTGTCTAGACTACAGTTTATGCAGTCTTGTAAATTAATTTGGTATATTGACAACTCATTTTACTTAACACTCCCCTTGGAAAATTATAATGTCGCCATTTCACAAAGCCATGTGTTTAAATCTTAAGGCTTTGGATGTATGTGATGGATAGGAGGGGCTTTCACAGTCTTTCTCCAAAGTACAGGCTTAATTTAAGCTGAGTACTCTGATCCCATCACAATCAGCAGGCTCTCAATCACAGATGTAATTAATCACATTGTGGAACTGGGACACAACTAGCCTTTTCTTACTCAAGCTCCCAAAAATATTTCTTACAAAAGAAGTCTACAGTAATGGACATGTACAGAGTGTGACACTGGGAAGACACAAGTAACCGTGATTTTTCTTGTCATGTTTAGAGATCAAAGTCTTTCTGGGTGAATCCTCTCTGACTTGTCAAGGGATTTCTGGGACACATAGATGGTGAAATACAGTGCTAAAAGAAATTAAATCAAAGAACAAAACATCTTGCACATTTTATTTGCTATAATGAACAAATGTAGAATCTGGTCTCACAGGATTTTTATATAGTAATTGTTTTACAGGAGGAGGTTCAGTTTGGGCTCATAACACTGAATAGGAGGGAATTACAGTTTCTCTGGTGCTGCACCTTTCCTACTGTCTCTGTACTGAAGTGTTCCATGTGAATGATATAATGCTACTTTATCCAAAGTACACATTTCCTTCACTGTTGTGAGGCTGCTTCTCAACTTAAAGAAAATTGATGCTTTCAAACCTTTCTCTGTGTATTAAAGACTTCAAGGAGAAGCAGTCTAAAGCTTTGCTGAGAACAAAATAAATCATTTTATCTCCTGAAGTGTGAGGATTCCTGAGGACAGGAATGTGTCCAGCTTAGCCATTAGGTATAGGCACACAGMAGGCAACACAGCGGGTACTATTTGACATCTCTGTGATTTCTAATCTTTGTTGAAGTGCTCATTGTATTAGTACCAGGGGTGTTTTTCTTGATATTTACACACACAAAAAGAATGTCCTGACCATTGGCCTGGTGTGCCAATATTTACAGTTCTGCCAGGGAACCTCTTAAGAACATCTCTTCTTGTGACCTGATGGTCTGGAAACCCTACTTCTAAGCCTGGCAACCAAATAAACTTTTGTTCAGTTTAAGATCGTTTTCAATTTTACTCTGACAGTTGTCTTCCTCTTGGTTGAAAACCACTGCCTAGCACAGAGCACAAGCCAAATGATTTTTATCTGCATCAACCCTTCAGCCATCCTGAAAAATGCACCCATCCCGCAGGGCAGGGCTGCTCATTCATCCCCAGCATCACTGGATACTTTCATTTTCAAAAACACTGACTTAGTGTCCTATAAAACAGACAACGAATGTGAAATCCATCAGAGTCCAGGGTGTTTCTATGTGATGCTGACCAGAGCCGCTCTGCTTCCAGCATAGGATGACCAGAGAGAATCTCATCTCCACTCCCAGCTGCTCCCCAAATCTTCCTGCCTGCCAGCAGAGAGAAAGACTCAAAATGGGACCCATTCCATTCTGAGGTGAGTCTTGGCTCTGTATAAAGTTGGACCAGTGCCAAAAGGGATCTATTCCTCACTTTTAGCAGCACTTTATATTGTTCAGGTAAAAATTGGGCTCTATTCCTTTCCTGTCAGCATATCTGCAGAGACCAGGTCAAAAATATCTGCAGATGTTTTTAAGTTTTTGAAGATATTCTGTAAYCTAAAATGGCATTCCAACAGTTTTAATGCAATTCTAACATGTGTAAGAATTTTAGTTGACTTTCAAGTCACAAGTTTTTACTTAGTAATCACCTGGAAAACTCATTACCAGATGCACTTCAAATTGTGTTTTACCTGAAGGTCATTATAGACTCTTGAAGAAAACTTTTTATGACAGGCCACGTTGCAAAAGCAGCAGCTCCATTTCTGCAAACATTTCCCTCTTTTTCCCCCAGGAGTCAGAGAAAGGCCACAGAAAAACTTGTGCAGGTAAAAGACTCACAGAAAAAACTAGTTTGGAAGGAGGCTTTTAATTTAACCATCTAGTCAGCTCCCTGGCTCAAAGCAGGGAAAATCACAATGTTAAATCAGGTTGCTCAGGACCTTATCTAGTAAAATTTTGAAAACTACCAATGATGCAGATTTTCACAGATTCCTTGGGTCCCTTTTCTATCCCTTCATCATTTGCCCTGTGAGGGATTTTGTTCTGTGCCCAGCTKGAACGGACATTTCACAGTAAGAAAAACCATGGTTTCTCAGAGAGCTCTTTACTTACCCTCAGATTTGTAATTCTGAACTGCACCAAATTAAGACAATGTTGATTTGAAGGGAAAATGCATATTATATAGCATCAAGCTTTGTTTTAAGGCACCTCCAATGAAAGGCTAAACTAGACTAAAACATTTAAGATTAAAAAAAAAAAAAGAGGTGATTTTAAATACCATTATACAAAACTGAGTGGAAAACACTTTGCAAGCAATATCAAGGTGATAAAGAAGAGGTGGGCAAAGATTTCATGTAGCTTTCTGGAAATAGCTTTCTTAAGAGATATTTTGGTCTGTCAGATCACATCATCAAAAAGATCAAAGGCAAGAATTAATATTTTAAAGAAGAGCAGCCTTAACTTCCGTTTCTTGACTCCTGAGCAGTTCTTGGAAATGAGGCATTCAGATAGAATTATTAGTGCAATATTTAAATAAATTGTACATATGGGAGCCATTAGGAAACAGCTCTGCAACCAATCTGTATTTCCTTTGGTGATGCATTGTAGAGAGGTACTCAGGGAAAACCTTTGCAGTGGAGTTGATGGATTGTGATGATGCCAAGGCTTTACTTTGCAGGACCATAAAAGATCCATCATGATTTATATTAATCCCTATAGCTCAGAAAGGCAAACAATGGAGTTCAGTCTATTTGTCATATCCCATGACTTGCAGGAGCAAAACTGTCCTGTGGGAGAGAGTTGAAATYACACAGGACCTAACAACAGAAGGATGACATTAATTTCTATCCCCTCAGTAGTCGGCCATTCTTCTTGTTTTCTGTGGGAGGTGTGAATGAAGTCCAGCTGTCCCAAAATGGCCATTGATGTCCCGTGTATTCTGTGGTAGYATCAGGTTGGCTAGAGTGAGGGGCAAGAACAGGCAAAAGGTCAGTCTTCAGTATGGCAATCCTGCTGATCCATTTCCCCTTGTAACAAAGCCTTGGACAGCCACCTTTTGCTCAGCCATGTGCTATGGTCTGGGCTCTGACTCCTCACACGGTGCTCATACACAGTGGAAAAAATCCTGGGCAGCTCCACACCACAAGTCAGGCTTAGGTGACTTAGGTATGATCCTGAGAGTTTGCAGTTAAGTTTGATCTGTGCTTCACCAGAAATGGAAATATGTCTCAAATGGCCTGAGTTGCAAAATGTGCACACTCTAAGACCTTTGAAAATAAGCATCTCTTAAAGAGCCTGAGATTTGTCACTTCGTGGCATTAGTCGCATTAATGGCCTGAGCAAGCAAAAAAAAACTTGTTTTTCACCTGCTCTACTATTCCCTCCTTCCTCCCCACATGGCTTTGTATGACATGCACCTACTTCTCCATATTCTCCTTGTGCCACACTGAAACACCAAAGCCCTTGCTGAGCTAGACAGACAACATAATTTAAATTCCTTAGTTTTGCAACCTTTTTATTTTAACCAGAAGTACACCTACAATCCTGAAATTTTCCTGAAGATCTGGTTTTTCCCAAACCCAGACTTCTTGAGTTTAAAATCTTGGTCCAAGTAAGTGTCAGATTCTCACACCTTTTACTTCTGTTGTTTGCATTCACTTTGATTTTTGACAGTCTAATGACATTAGCAAAGTGCAGTACATTCAGATCATATCTTATAATGAAATAAAAAAAAACCTCCAGCCACARAAAAACCCCAAACAAACAAAAATAAAAAAAATCCCACCAAAATTCATTATCTTATGATTCTGGAAATATGTACACAACTGCAGCTGTTTGGGTTCAACAAAGAACTTTTGTGGTTTGTTTTGTTTTGATTTTAGTGCCAAATACTTAATGAGCTCTCAGCTTTCTCCAAGCTATTTGTAACCAGTGCACAATACATCCAGCACATTCAGTGGCTAATGACGTTGTTACCAATATTTCTGTTCAACAGTAATAAGGGCTTCATCAAAGCCCTAAGTCGCTGTAAGTGGATAAACAAAATCTATTCTGATACAAAGTGGTTTTTTCAAGTCATAAAGGAAAGGAGGATTCCAACTTTTTTTTTCTTTTTCCATTTAAATAACTTGCTCAGGGAAACTATGGAAGGTAAGGATATTTTTGCTTGCAAATGWCTATACTTGGCTACAATTTCCAACCCAAACAAGATAGATTGAACTCTTTCTGCAGTTTATGTTACTATCACTTTTGTTTCTACCAGGACAAATTAAGTACATTGCAAACAACTTTTGAAATGAAAGTGGAATCACAATGTTCTCTACTTGTCCGTATCTTCAGAGTAGAGCAAAGCACAGAGGTGTAGTTGTTCATCTTCATTATAACCAGAAAAACATCCTGTGTTTGTAGAGAAGATAAAATAGATTAAAACCATGGGKTTTTTTTATTAACAACTACCTACTATACTTTGACACTGGCATTCCTGTATAATATCAGATGGCCTATATCATTGATGGAAAGTACCACTGTGTTGTCTGATGCAAAAAAAACATTGTGAGGTTTGTTTTTGTCTCATATCTAGAGAAACCTTCAACTAATAAAGTTCTATACCCACATAAAATTGAGATTCATTTCCTCAACTGGGCTACAGCATTAGAAACTGTAGCAGTTAGAGGTATCCCGGCTTGGTTATGACTTGGATGCTCATTCTGAGAAGCAGATGTGGGATCTGGTCAGACTCTGTCCAGTCCCACTGGCTGCCCCCCAGGATGCAAGTTGGCTCCTCAAACCATCTGATTCTTCAAAACTCCAGCTCAGCAACTACCAGTGCTGAAATAGTTTAAATTCTGGATGCCTGGCATATGTAAAAACAGTCAAATCTTTGCATCTGTTTTCCAGATCACAGGAAAATAAAATTCATGTCATTTATTCTCTTAATATTTAGTATTTAGATGGAAGGTAGCACAGGTGCAGGAAAACTAAGCATGGGTCAAACAGTGGTCATGCCATTAGAAGGGGTCATAAACCATCAAAGATCCCCAAAGTACCCCCAGACTCTTTTCTGGGGCCTTCCACCAGAGGACTGCACATGATCCACAGTTGCATCAGACACCGTAAAACTCCCACCTTCAGGGGAGGTACCTGCGTGTTCCCTGCTCAACATGAACACACATTAACCCATTAGACTTCTGTTGTGGGCCTTATGAGACTTGGGGTACATCTACACTACACAGCTCCACAGAAATATTTGAACTTACTCCAATCCCAGCCACACTTTAATGTTGGTTCAATGCTATAAATCTTTATCCCAATGCCACCATGCTATTTCCAAAACCTAAGCACAATATTCCGTGTTACAGTGCAAAGCTGGTGTCCTAGTAGTGCTCGGAACTCTATGGTGACATTGTGTCCAAAGGTACAGACAAATCCCRACACCTATGTGAAATGCAGAGATTTTACACAGATGACTCGTTAAGAGGTACCTAAATGATTCCCATCCTCCAGAAACCACATCCAAATTATCTGCAATATAATTTCATTCAAGTCAATAGAGACTGTGTTGAAGTCAATGGAGGGTACAACAGAGATTAATTTTTCCCTTGAAGCCTTAATAACAGGAAATAACCATCTGGCTCTACATGCCTGCTTTATTAAATTTTTATAAGACACAGAGTGAAAACTTTTATAGAAAGACAGATTGTTATTGTGCTCTATCCAAGCGTCTTTCCTCAAAACTGGGCTTTATTCAGCAGGAAGTACRCATGTATTGCTTGTTTTACTTACTGACGTCTTTCTTCTTTCATAAATGTAAATGGTTTATATTATTGTGGTTGATGTCAGTTAAGTCTCAGTTCCCATAATTCTCATTCCAAGCAAGTGATACAATGCTTAAAGCCTGTATCTATTAAAAATATATAAATAAAATAAATAGGTATTCCTTCATGGATCACATGTACAGAGCAGTGGACTTTATTTATTGTCTTTCTGTGCCATTGCCTTCTGCATTTTGTGGAAATGAAATTGATTTGCCATATGAAGGAGGCATATATTCTCACAGGGATTTAGCTATATGGATACATCCCAATTTTAAGAGAAATTGTATAGCCAGATCCTCACCAAAAAAAAMCCCAGGAAATTTACCCTGTCCCAGAAAATGTGAGTTTTCACTAACAACCTATAATGTGAAAGCAATAGTTTTGAGGTCAAGAAAAGTGGTTACATCAAATAAATTCACAATGGTGATGTTCTGTCCCACAATAAAAGCAAGTAAGATGTATGTAAAGAGTAAAAGTTGGCACTTTCCTATGTTCAGCTGTTGACAGAGTGTCAAAGGAGCCCCTTTTCATCTGACTTGTATCAGTAGGCACAAAATGTTGGGTGGCTTCATGGCTTCTGAAGAGAAGGCCATATTGACACATTTGGAATGCCATCTTCCTCCAAATCCTCTTAAAAACAGTGCAAAACCTGAGAACTGCCCACCCATTGTGAATATATCTTGGGCTTCAGTGGGGATAAATTTACATACAGGTGAGACCAACAGCAGAAGTTAAAGGCATTTTAAACTTCAAGAGAAATTATAAAGACTGTTTCTTACAGCTAATACAAATGTTTTTTTTTTTCAAAAACACTGTGGCAGAGCTGCTTTCCTCTGATTCTTTGTACACAAACCACATTTGAGAGCATGATTCAGTAGGCAGGAAACTGAGCCACTGAAATAAAAACCCCAGAAAATGCAAACTGTATTAGAAAGGGCTAACAATTGCTATTTTCCTTTTAATGATCCAACTTTAAAAAATCATTATGATGGGATTTACCAGAATTACTTCCATGTACACAGGAAGCAGCCCATTCCCCATTTCACCATCTGCAGTGTCACACTGGGTTTTTAATAGAATTCTGTGGGCATGATATAATTGCAAATCTAGTAAAGAGTTTGTATTTGCGGTATTTGTCATAATGCAATGTGTAAAGTTTCACTAGTGTCTCTTCAAAAAGCTCTGAGTTACAAGCAGCCAGAAGCCAGAAAAGTGCTAATTAAAGCATACAACAAAACAATAATCAAGAGATCGGGGAAGGAGAAAGAAAATAAACTACTTCAATTAGTCACACCATTATGTGGCATCCAGCATAGCCTGAAAGGAAAAGCTAGCTGTACTGAAGAAACAGCCAAGGAAAATAAGCTAGGAGACCTCTCTGGCAAGGAATGTGACAACAGGGACCACAAGTGGATTCTGTAGATCCACATGAGCTTTTGACAAAGACCATTTGCAGAAGAAAACACTCAGCACTGAGAGCATTGTGAACGAGCTGTTCCAAGAGCACTTCCCCACGTTTGCTTTCCAAGCCTCATGTTTGACTAATAATCACAACAAGGAAGTTAAACAGGCCATACTACAGAAAACAACAGTAAATTATTCTGTAAGCCTCCTGTCGCTGTTGGATAAATCAGCATGATTCCCTCTGTGGGTGCCACCACCACTGCTAAAGGCAGCAGTGGAAATGACCCTGTCCCTCCTTGTATGAGGCTCAAACCCATACATCTTTGATTCTTATCTTCATCCCCTTTAAAGTTTGACAATGGGACAAACTGACACCCAATAGTGTATTACCCCCAGCAGTGTGTATTCCCAAAATCTGTCTTGTGACCCTGCATAGACCTCCTGTGCCATGCTGTTTGCAACCAATATTTGTCATTTGTTCCTGTCAGGCTGAGATGGAATGAATTTTTCCCATAGCAGCCCTCACAGTGTTGTGAGGGCTTTGCATGTGTAGCTAGAAAGGTGTGGAAATCCTGGCCCAGACCTCAGGACACCCGTGTGACAGGTCAAGGCCTCAGCAGCATCTTCTCCCTCAGTCCTGAATGGATGTGCTTTGATTGACAGCTGTCACATTTGCATCCCTGGGGGGAGGAGGTGAGTTTTTGGGTGTGTAATGGCTAAGCTCTGTTCTGCAGGAGACAGAGGGGCTGAACAATCACCCCTGGAGGCTACAAAGAGGCTTTGAAGCCGATCCAATTGTCCTCTCTAACATAACTCACTCAGCTGTAAAACTCCCCCACCCTTCCCCTGGGAAAGGTCCTGAGGGTTTTCATCCCTTCTGATGAAGCATTCCTGGCTCAACTGTTGATGTGAGAGGAAGCTGTCACATCTTAGAAGGTGTCATAAACCATCAAAGACCCCCAAAGTACCCCCAGACTCATTTCTGAGGCTTCCACCAGAGGACTGAAAGTCCCTCCCCGCCCCCAGGGCGTTCTGACTGAGCCTGAGTGTATTTGGACCCATCAGACTTTGCGTTTCATGGGTTCCTTCTCCTACCCCTGACGAACCATCACTTTGACCAAGAGATGTCCAAGCTGCAACGATCAAGTTTCAACCCAAGATCGAGGGGTGGTGATTACATATCTTTCTACTCTTACCTTTTCTTTCTCTTTCTTGCTTTTCCTTATGCACATTCTTAAGTAATATTTTTTATGCTTTTATATTGATATATTGCTATAGATAATTGTAACAAAAACTGCTAGATACCTGCTTTCCATTGCAACCAAATTGTTCTAAAATAATCCCCACAAATATATATTCACAAGCATGAATCATCCAGTGTCCTTCCACTCTAATCTGTCCCAAGGGACAAAAACATGGGTTACCCTCACGTTGTGAAGTGGGTCAGAACAGCGCTGTCGGAAGAGACTAAGGAAGACAAGCACACCCGATGATGATCAGCAAGTCTCAATTTTATTTTAAGTCCTCCGCATTATTCAAGATAATAAGCTCATACATATTGCAAAAGCATAGCTCATCATTGGACAATGCAATAMTGGTCAATCCCACCCCTATGTGCCCACTTGCGGTTACAGTTCCTCTTTCCCTTGATAATTTTATCTTTCTTACATCCTCATTCGCCTCTTGCTATTGTGTAACAGCAGGCTCCAAAGACACACTGTCCTTGAAGTCCCCTCTAGCTTAATTCTAGCTCAACTAGCTGAATCTCATCATATCCTCCTTTACTCAGCAGCATTCCTCAACAACATTCCCCACACAGCGCATAGTATTGCAATTACACTACCAATTTGTTGGGACATTGACCTGCTAACAGGCAGCCAGTTTTAATGACAGATGTTGCAATCTTTTATCCAGCAAAAAGCAGCTATGGATACCTAAGGGTAGCTGCTTAACAAAAGAGACAAAGTCAGCATGACACCTTGCAAAATTCTCACTAAAATATTAAAGGTGGTAATTCTGTTTTATTTGAACAAACCAGGGAGAAGGATGCAAGACAAAGCAGTTTGGATTTTTCTTTTCTGGGTTTGCATATTATGCATTTAATAGACAATCAGGGCCTCTGTCACCTCTATTTTTCAGAACCTCTTTTCATCAGACAACAGTTTCAGTGTTTCAGCTGTAACACTGGAGAATGAAATTCCACTTCCAGCCTTATACTCCTTTCCTTCCTTCAACCATTTCACACTGTGATGAAGGAGATAAATCTGCTTAGAAGTTTTCTTGGCTTTTTGCTCTATGGAAAGATCGTGTCTGAAGAAGTGAACCCACATAGAATCACAGAATCATCATTTGCATCAGCTGAAGTGAGTGGGTTTGAAATGATTTTACAGCACACTGTGCCCACAGTTCAATCTAGATAATATASCATTTGCCTTGGATAAATGTACAAGTCAACAAGGCATTAACTCTCTCTCTTGAGGGTTAAAATGACCTCCGTATCACTGTCAAAATCCCATTTTGCTTCTAATTTCTGACTTCTGAAAGTTTTTTCATCAACATGGTGATCATGACATTGATCGTTTGAAAGCCATAAACCACATCAAAAAATTACATGGCTAGCATTAAGGAAAAGTATGTCTAGAAATAGTTTGGAGCCTTAATAAATATATGAAATATCAGGAAGGCTCATGATAGAATTGCTCAAGTCAGCGGGACCATGATACAGCACTCCATGTCTAGTTAAATTTCAGATACAGAGTTTGGCAGCAGCAGAATGACATATCTGCATTGCTGGAGATGTTTCATACTTCTGTTTCTGGAAAAACAGCTTGGAAGTTCTCAGATCTTTAGGAAAGGAAGAAATTACTGTTTCCCTGATGCTCTAAACAAAAATAGGTCCTTAAAGATGAGAATCTAATTCTACTCTGTGAGCCTTGTTCAGTAGAAGTTTAGCTCTGAGGTCTTCAAGGCTAAGTTCATGAGCAAATAAATACTTGTCAGTGTGAGTTAGTCTCACCAAGGCAAATAATCAGGTTAGGAACAAATACTGGCCATGCCCTTTATTTTCAGGGGTGTAAGAAAGAGGGTCTGAGCCAAAACATTGTTTCTAAATGCAATCTGGAGGTGTCTCACATAACAGAGGAGAAAGACAGTATCTGTGTAGCCCCTCAGGATACCATTGCTCTGTCACAACTTTGAAGAAACTGAAAGAAAATGAAGAGAATATTGAGTTTCAATAGATTTGTGCTCAGTGTGAGATCATCTGACCTATACATACTTTAGAAATAATTGCTTTCTGTCTCACTTCCTCACTTTTTATGTTGGGTGTTTTTTAGGTAATTCATCACAATTTTGCCTTTCCACAAAACCCACCCCTCTCTTTAATTGCCCTTGACTCAGTTGCTCATTCTGGGGACCCTGGTAATTTCCTTCCTTCTGTTAAATCATTGCACAGGGATTGTGTGAGTCAGCTTCTTTAAATTTCTTTAAAGGTTTAGTTCCAGTCCTGCATGCCTGTCCCTGAGAAAGCTTGTATTAATGTCAGATGAGCTGGGAACAAGTCTCGCCCACAAACTGCATATCCTGAGCACAGCATTGAGTAACAAAGGCTCTGCTAGGGGTTGGTAAGTGCTCTGTGCTGTCATTCAGAGCTAAACCTCACAGAACCTTTTCTCACTTTATCATACTGTAGCTGGAGATAAACCAAGTCTATACTGCATAGAATTTAGTGTCATCCCCCTTTACTGTTGTAATTAGCGAATGCTTTGAAGATGCCATAATAGTCAGTGTCACCTATTCCCACATAAACATGAGAAACTGTTGGATTTTTCTTTCTACTTCATTGCATTAGCATTAGGTTTCTCTGATTTATCAAACATGAAGCAGTGCATTTCTGYCACTGCAGATGTCCAACTATAGCATGAAAAAGATCCTGCTTTGTTTTGTTTGGGTTCTTTTGTTGCTTGCTGATTCGGTTGCAGTAGATGAAATTGCTAAAAAAATTAATTCCTGTAATTATGAAAAGGGCACTGGATGAAAAATATAAGTTTGCTGTTAGGTTTTGTCCAATATCTTGAAATGTTCATGAAGCGTGAAGCTCTATGCCATGTCATTTGCTTATTCTAGGACACTTATACAAGCTGGAATTATTAATAAATACTGATAAATAACTGGGTCATCAGGTCAAAATCAGTTTATTAAAAGATTTTGAATAATGAATGAGGAAAGAAGGGTATGGAGAAAAAACAGGCAGGATTATCTCAACATCACAGGCTTGTAGTGCATCTCAAACCTGTGTGAGTGCACTAGGAGATTAGAAATCCTGGTCAGACCCTTTAACCATTATGAACAGTGTTCAGGGTAGATCTTCATGAGCAGCTGCCTGATGCTCTGATGGTGGTCCAGAATTACTCCTGATGATCAATACCTCATGGTGCTACCTGCTGAATGTGCTGGAAGACAGCTCTGCTCTCCAAGATGTTACAGTGGAAAGGAGAAGGAAAAAGCTGACACAGTTTGGCAGATTAGCACTTGACCTTGTTTTATTTTTATTACAGATTTAATCATGGTTTGCTTTGGGGGCTGTTTTTAACTAAAGGAATTTCAGACAATGTGTATGGGTGGGAAAGGGCAGTGAAGAACCATTTCTTTCTTTTATATAAGTAGCAGAAATTAAGGGGTTGCATGAGAAGAGACAGAAATAGAGAATAGATCTTTAAAAATATAGTGTCAGTCATGAAAAGCATTTATTTTTATAGTCTCAAAGGAGTGATTGGTGCTAAACAAATTTTAAGAATTATGAGTGCTTGCATTTTCTAGGAAAAGGGTTGAAAAATAGTGTGCAACATCTCTATAACTTCTAAGAGATTATCAGTGGTACAAGAAACCCAATATCAGTTTAATCCTCATTACTTTTTCAGCTATCTGAATTAAAACATTTTGGATTTTGGTCACTTCTGCAGATAAGGACAGCTTGGAAGAAAAATTTTAAAAGACATTTTCAAAAAATTAGGCCAAAGCATCACAACATATTTTTCTTTCTGGAAGCAGGTGATTGGAAGGTATCTCTAACACATTCTAAATTAAAGGATAGTAGTAATTAGTAGGGTAGCACAGATGTAGCTGAAATTGGGTTGTTTATTTTCTTGAAGCTTTTTTCAGTATTGGTAAGGTTTCACATCCAGTACAGATGGAGTTTCCAGCAGGATTACCTTTCAAAGCACTTAAAACCATCTTCTCTGTGGACACACAAATCATTTAATAAAACACCCAGAGAAAATACAGCTCCCTGGATCCTGGCAGATCACTAAGCAGAAGGAAACTTCCTTTTCTAATTGCAAAGAGAAACATATTTCTTCAAACATATGAACTAGAACAATTTATTTTAATAAAATCTGTCTTTCCCCATTTTCCCTATGAATACAGAGTTATTTATTAGTGAGGTTCACAGCTGTTTTAAGACATACATTTTAGTCTGCCATTGACAGGCCAGCCTGGGCTGCAGTGCCCCTTGGGCTGCACTCAGAGGCATCACAACCCCCTGCTGCCTCACCAATGAGAATGCATTAATGGCACATCCATGTCACTGTGTTTTGAGCTACAATGGGGACACATTTTTGAATCAGTTAGATTAAATGCTTTCAGATGCAAAGCATTATTATAAAGGCAAACATATTCCCACAAATTATTCCAAACCTTGCATGAAATTGAAAACTATGAGAAATTATGAAAACTGAGTTTTTGAGATAACAATGATTGCAACTATATAGATGAGGTTTTATGTATGACCAGTATTTATGCAGCCAATAACAGCAAATTATTTATATACCTTGTGCATAAGTGTGACATACACAGACTTGAAGGGGACAGTTTTCTTATTTTCTTATATTTTTCAGCATTTTTCTCTGTTCTTCTGAAGTGTCTGGTACTGGATTACATTAAAGTTCTCGTCACAACCAGTCAGCTTTTTGGTTTGAGTTTGGGTATCAAACCCCATTTTCTAGCTGCACACAAGGCTGTGCAGGACTGTATAATAAAAGTCTGGAAGGAAAATGATACATGATATGAAAATAAATCTACCCAGTGAATTTTCTTGGAAAATTGTAGAAGTAAAACACAAAAAGCAATTTTTAATAAAAAATGCTAAAACAAATTTGTGCTGTTGCCTTGGAGTCAGCATTCTACACTGCACCGCAAAAATTCCCTTGACTGTAACAAGAATACCTTCAAGCTACAAGGACAGGTAAATGGACCAACAAAGCAAGACCAGCTCCTTTAAACTCTTTATCAGTGGCGTCAGTGTTTAAGTAGTGCTTGATGGTTGCTGGGAAATACACATCATAGCAAATTAAGATGGTACCCTACAGGATCAAAATGGAAAGTTTGGTCTAAAACTGTGCCACTGGTACTGGTATTAGCTGCTGCTAATGACCCCAGCTGCAGCATGACTGGTTGGCTCACTATTCAAGCTTCTGTGGAGGAAGCATTTGGGAAAAGTTTCCTGATTTGCGGCTCTCTGAGGCTGATGTCATGGTTTACTAGCACAGAAATATTCACCATAAGACATGGACTTGGCTTTAAGCTGCAAGGGAGTTTGGGACTCAGGGGTTCTGCACTGTTGGTTCTTTTTATTATACAAAATATTTCCCTTGTGTAAGTACCTCTTGAATGAATCACAACAATAGTTCTGAGCAGAGCTAAACTGAATATAGCATAAATTTAAACACATGTAATCTTATTAGACATTAGCAAAACAATTTTCTCATTATTGCTAAGTGTGTTTATGAGGGTAGCAGCCATTCCAGCACACACACAAAAAAAAAAAAAAAAAAAAAAAAAACAAAAAGAGTTCCATTTGGATGGATCATTTATTCCCTTTACTGCTTAAACTTTTATTCTGCAAAGCTTAATTATAAGTGAATGTCTGTAATGCTGATCTTTTTCCTCCAAAGTCTGGTGCTCCAAGGCTCTTCCAACCGCAGGATGCACAAACATCCCAGATGCTGGTACTCCAACATGCCTGGAGCTTGCAACTTCAGTAATGATATTGAGTTTCTTGCTGGGGTGAAGGAGTCACAACAATACCAGCTTTAAGCACAAGCAAAGAGGATCCATATACTGCTGTGCATGGGAAATAACTCACACTCCATATGTTTGTCCTGTCCTCACTCTAACTTGGGGTGTTGTTTTTGCTTCAATGACACAAAATGCTGTTCTTGGACTGCCACACAAAGTGTTAGTTTTCAGAGCAGTATTGAACTTTTCTCAGTCACACAAACATGTTATTTTAGGTTAGCAAACTGTGCTGCAACAGCTGTTCACAGACATAAAAAATAGATATCGTTCAAAACCCCTCTGTTTTTGGATTTACCCTGCAGTCTGGTCTTAGGATTGTCCCCTAGTTGCTGTGATAAATGCTTCATCTACCCAGTATTTACATCAAAAACCTATACAAATAGTGAGCATTCTGTTAAATTACTTCAAAACATGAACCAATCCATGACTGAATTTCTTCCTTATTTCCTGAAGTAAGCCACCCCATTGCAGGAACGCTAGGAATTACACCATGGCAGGTGTAGGATCAGGGTCATACCTCACTGATAAACAGATAAGCAGGACACCTAAGCCAGGAAGCCAGGAGCTCCCAGTCCTACGATGATATAAAGTCAAGAAGACTCTGCAAGGTGATTTGAATTCTTCCCTGGTGATGACCCTCTCTGTCTGCTGTGACAATGAGGCAACTTGAATAAGCCTGTGGTGCCAGGATGGGCACCTGAGCTGCATGCAGGTGGGTGCAGAGAAGCAGGGTTTCATCCTGATCAGTTATTTTTCACTGTCTAAGCAGTTGTAAACCATCAGTGGTACCCAGGAGCCCTGCAGAATTACAGCTGTAAACACACCAGGCGACAGCTGCTGACCTAAAAAGCAGGTAACAAACACTTGAGAGTAGAGAAGGACATTTTAAAGAGCTGATATGGAATTGCTAGTAAAGGTTTGAAGACTTTAAGTGGCTCAGAGAATGTGTAAGTTAGTTTTATAAGCTAAGGCATAGGGCACAGAGAGGGGGCTCTGAAGGAGAGCTTGTTCAGATTCTCAGCTAGGACTCACTACTGAATGTCATCACTACTGGGTGCAAATTGGAAGTTAGAAGGTAGAGCTAGTGCGTCTGGGGACRAAGGTTAAGCATTTCTAGTTTCTGTATTTGCAAGGTAATTTTATGGAGCATTTAGTATACTAACACAGTTGTACTGGTGATTAGATCTTGGAGGTCTTTGCCCTTGGGCAGTGCCCTTTTGGCCTTCAGGCTGAGGTTCTTATTTGCAGGTAAAATTGACCTTGATATTCTCTGCTTAAAATCTAATGCTTGGGCAATATTTATCCTTAATGGGCAGGCCTGTGTTTTAAGAACTTTAAAAGTATATGAATGTTATTACTAAAACTGTTTTCTGTCTGTTAAATTGCATTGTATGGATGCAGAATATCCTTTTTTATTATTTTATTTGCCCTTTTTTTTCAACAATTTTTTTTTTTCAACAGCAAAGTTCTTCTCGATTTAGGGGGTTTGAATATTTTAAAAATTTGGGGAATTTGTCCCTTGAACTATTTTTCCTCATGGTTGTCAATCCTTAGTATAGTATACATTGGAACACCAGCTGCTTTCAAAGAGCCAAGTAGTATGGAGAAATTTCAGCCAGTTAAAATTTTATTACAGGCACAAAAAAAAAAAAAAAGATAAAGCAGAAATGCATTGCTTTTGTATTAGGGAGAGAGTAAAAACTAGTGCTATTTGAATAAAAGATTTTTGGGAAATGTTTCACAGCTAATCAGGAAGCTTCACCCCAAAGAGCCTTTACATATTGCACCCAGAGCTTTGGGGATATGCCACGCAGTCTGTCCAGGAAAGGGGGTTACATGGGGAGGAGCCACTTCAAATAGCAGAGCACATTTCACTTTAGAGAATTTTTATCCACTTCCTTGAATCAGGGGAAGGGTATCAAATGCCATTGCAAGTATGCACAAAGACACAAGTCTGGGGACTGGTCCTTTCCAAACCTGTGCATGGAGCACTTTCTGCCAAGTTTCTGCTGACCTTTATGAACCTGACAGCCTCCAGCTACTGTTGATATTAAAGGTAGCAGCTGATACACAGAAAAATATTTATAATGAAATCCAGTTTTAGGTTTTTCATGTTTTATGGGTGCTGTCCACACAACATGGATTTGAGAGATTTGCACTGCATATTTTTTGCACAACTGGAAATTGAAGAGGTAGAAAAGACCCTTCTGCACTTGCAGATTTTCCAGAAGCTCCCTCTTTCAGTGAAGCCTGAGCAAGGTGATTCTCCTTTGGGTTTTCTTGAAAACAAAGATTGTGTCATTTGCCTTGGAAAAGGTTCTGGAAGCTGGAAGGAGATGAGAAGTATGATGCCTTTGCCAGCTCTTTCAGCTCAATCTACACCTTCTTTTCCTGAATGACTCATTAGAGCTCCATGTTCACAGCTGGCTGCTCCAACAAGCTCCTCATCCTTGCACAGTATAAACCATGTGGGATCCCATATTCTTAAAGAATAATGAGCTCTCCCATCTGCTTTTCACACGTTCAGTCATTCTCCACAGGCAGGTCTCACTCTGAAGGTCTCAAGCCACGCTCTGCTAGATGATTGCTATGAATCTTTAAATGGTCTATCCCATTTCCAGTGGCAATCCAGAAACTCTAGACACTGATGCTAGGGAAGTGATGATCTACCAGAAGGACACTGGAAGATTTCAGTAATTTGGATCTCTCCTTAATGATTCAGTTGGTGTCAGGAGGTTCTGAGAATACCAGCAATGGAATGAGAAAGTGTAAAATGAGCTGGCAAATCTGATGGCATAAAAATAGCTGTCTCATACYAGTTCTGGGAAGTCTGGAAGAAAAAATGCCCTGTGCTATTCTAAGGCATGGATGTTTCAACTTGAAGATTTCAAGATGTTCCTCTCAAGACATCAATAAGGTCCTTCTGAGTCAGATATGAAGAATAAAGAGTGGATGAAAAACTCAGAGCAAGTCCATTTTACAAGTTTTTTACAAAGGACAGTACGTGAACTCTTCACATTATGTTAAATTTTTATTTCTTGTGAGACATATTTCTGAAGGCAATAAACAAGATTTCTAACAGTATCTTTGAATTTGTGCAATGGTGCAAGACCTTCCCTTTCCACTAAAACTCTTTTTTACCCGGAATTTACACACAATTGTTGTACTAATGTAAAAGAAAGCAAAGAAATAGCAAGAACACACATTTGAAAAGCAAAGTATTTCAGTTTTACTGTGCTGTAGTTTTGCTGAGTTTGGTCTATGCCTTTGCCTGGGGTTATTCTGACAAAATCCTTATTATTTGGTTACATTTGATGAAGAAGAAAGGGGATTGCAATGGAGATAAAGGACCTAAGGGGCATAAGGAGTCAGAAACATAATTTCAACAAAATCTTAAATCTGTTTTGTTCCACAGCTTCTGAGAAGAAAAACGCACTGCTGCTCAGGGAGAATGTCTTACAGTTTGTGTAACCAATTTGGTAGCAGATGAGGGAGAAAAATGAGTCTGTATTTCTTGCAGGCTGAGCATGTCTCCTGCCTGCAGGATTACAGAGGAGGCCTAAGCAATCCTTCTTTCTTAGTAATACAAAAAACACAGAGGGCTTTTTTTTTTTATTTTAGGTTTTTTTTTTTTTTTTTTTTTTTTTTTTTTTTTTTTTTTTTTTTTTTTTTTTTTTTTTTTTTTTTTTTTTTTATGCTGTACACTGCAGGACAACTAATAAGACAGCCAGAAGATACAAATTTGCTTCCTCCTGAGCAAAACTAATAAACCACTGGTTCGGCATTCACTTGAAAAGTGGAGCACAGATTCATTTGCTATTTACACAAGCAGTCTTAGAGGTGCTATAMCCACCAGGCTGTTACCTGTTTAAAATTACTTCTTCTCACACTCTCTACCTTTTCAGAAGACCGGAAGGATTTTTTCCCATAAGGCAGAAAGGGAACATCTTTGACATCTTAAACGTGCACGTGGAACTGGAATTCCAGCTGCGCTCAGGACAGCTGTGCACATTCATTAACCCAAGACAAAAAGAGCTGCATTTTTGTTGGACTCAAAGACACATATTTAAAACCTAGGACACCTAATATGCTGGACAACATGAAAATAACCTTTTGGGTGTTTGACTGCTCCTGAGAAAGCCAAAGACTTCTTGTGTATTTTCATGCCTACTTGCTTTGATAGCAAACAAAGTGTTTCTAGCCCTGAACGAATATGTCCTGAAATCAATATCTTCAACAGACACTGGGTCTCATTTATGCCTGGCTAATATACAGCAAAAAGTCTGAATTTGTCTCATTCTCTTACCCACACTACCCTCCTGCTAAACTTTTCCTACCCTGTATATTAAAATTTATTGCTTTTCCTCTATGTTTTTATTTGTATTTTCTGCATAAGCATAAACATTTATGTTTCAGATATGCAGTAGCTGAAAAATTAAAGTGAATAAACAAACACATTTCACAAAAACTGCAACTAATCATTAATATTTCCAAACTTGGGGTTTTTCTTTGTTTTTATTTTTTTTATTTCTTGGTTTTCCATAGGATTTCAAAATAGTTGAGTCTGCTTCTCACAACTAAAGAATGCAAGGGAATATTGACAATTGGCACATGTTAAAACCGTAATATTTCCCCACACATTAAAACCTAAAAAAAGTTCCTTTAGTGTAAAATAAATTCTTAGAGATCCAGAATTCCAAGTACACTAAGAGTTTCTGAATACCTAGAATTTTAAATTAAATCTTCAATTAAAAGCCTGTCCTGAGCGTTTACACTATTATTTTGGAGACAAAACTAATCAGCTGTACTACATCTTTTCTGTCTTCTGAAGATGAAACCGTGTTCCAGTATCCTGACTTTTTTCAGAAACCAGGACAGATTTGGGCTCAAAGCAGGCTTCTGGAGCCTGTGCTGGGAAACAGAAGAGTACATGGCCTGTAGCTTCAGGAGGTGATGGACTAAGCCATGCCTTGAGTTGAAAAACAACATGATCACCTAAAATATCACTAAAATATTAAAGTGGATCTTGTGAGGGTCATAAAAAAGTTTGACTGGACTTCAGAAGGGATCAGCCTCTAGGACAGGTGTTACTTCAGGGGGCAAGGAGATGAGAAATATTTGCCTTCTGTCAATAATGTCACTGTAAATCACAACCAGACAACACATCCATTGTTCCTCATGTTTCTCATTCTCATGTTCTTTCAAGGAGCATGGGTGAAGGAAGTTTGGAGAAAAAGTCTCTCTCCCCACCTACTCCCAACTATGGTTATCATCTCAGGAAATAACATGAAAAATTTGGATCAGGATCCTAATACAAACAGACTGCTACAGTCTTGATAACAACCTATCTGTCAATAGTGCTGTAACAGGAATAAGAGGATCCCACTTTCCATCTTCATCCTTTGGCTGACTGCTGCATGCCCTGGGACTCCACAAGGCAAGGACATGCACCAGAGGAGTTCCTGCAGGATAGACCCCACTCAGTGAGACCCCCCTGCTTCTCTGCACACACCTATCAGGGAACAAATGGCCTCATAGCATATCCACTGATATTCTGATTCATTCAGCTCAGGGGAGCTGCCTGAAAGAAGGTAAAGAAATGAAAAGAAATAAAAAATATATTTTTGACACAGCCATCCACTACCATTTAATATAAACTAAGGAACAATACATTTAGGGCTATTCACCCTCTAATCCCAGTTCAGCATCTTCTGCTTTTGGTTCTCTATTGCTCTTCAATGACATATTTTGAATGTTCAGCACACCTTTTCCGCTGAATAACCATTATTTTATTCTCAAGACTTTATTAAAAAAATTCTCTATATTGATTCCTTCATGAGGCTTGTCACCAGTTCCAGTAGTTTATAACACAAATTAATGTTGTGTTTTTATTTATAAAATATTTCACAGAACTTCAAGTCAGGCTTACCATCCTTTTTTGCTGTTTTTCTCATCAATTTTATAAAAAATTTAGTATGTCATTAAAAACAATGTAAATGAAATTTTGCCTATATTCTTGTCAGTTCTTATCATAGTTCAAATGATAGTGTTTTCTAACCTAGCAGATACTGCCAAACCCCTCACAAAATGTCTCTTGTTCCATATGAGAGTAAGCTGCTTGATGACACATTTATGAAAAGAATGAATTGAAGGTAAGAGCTCCACAAAAAAGGGATGGAATTCATTTGTCCTGTTCTTGGGAGAATAGGTCTCAAGCCATCTGCCAATATAAATGCATTTGATTCCTGCTGAGAATCCATTCCTGAGGTGGAAACTGAAATAATTCCCCAAGTCTGAGCACATTTGTTCAGCACCCTCTCTCTACAGTGCTGTCAGCTAAAATCACATGTGAAAAACACATCTTCCCTCACACCAAAATGCTGGCTTGCTTCCATTCCCTTTCCAAACTCAAATCACACAAAAAGTTCCCTTTGCAGGTCAGCTCTTGGCCATTTTGCTTCTCAGGCAAAGTTCAGCATAGAAGCCCTTAGTTTTGCATTTTTTTCTGTTGTTCCATTATTTTGTTTTGATTGGAGAAATTCAAATGTTGCAAACTCCTTTAGGGCTTTTGGGACCCACATGTTCTGCCTGCCACCCTTGTATATGCCACAGAGATTTTCTTTGGTGGCTAGAAATGCTTTGGCCCTTGTGACGCCAACTCTGAAGTGAGCCCACGCTATTTCCATGGATATATACTCGAGGAATTCATAATCCTGCCAGTCTTCTCTGCACTTCTGTGCAGTGCAAGAGGCAAAGCTCCACTGCTCGTCATGCCAGTCTATTGGTCATTTTGATTTCCTACTCAGTTAGGCTTCTTTTTTTGAACTTTATATGGCAGAAGGGATTCACGGTGCCTCATCTCTTCACTGATTTCTAGATTCAGACTTCTGAGTTAAGCAATAACTTATAAGCAGAAAATTATGTTAGCAAAATACTAAATACAAAATCATCTCATTAGACATATCTTCCTGTCATGTTACCAAGTGAGTATGACATAAGCAGTAAGATACCGCCGATAGTAAAACCGGGAATTAGAAGTAAAAACAGGATAATACCACCCTACTCATACATGCACTTTTCTGTGCACTGTGGTTTATGTAGTTTCTTCTGGGGGACAATGCCTAAAGAGCTGCCTGYGCTCATTTAATTCCTCAATTAATTAATTATATTTCATACTATTCTGTTGCTTTTGTATCTCATTTTCATGTTCGTTCCTCTTTCTCATTTCTTTCCAAACAGTGGTATTGTTCCTTCCTTCCGTTGCTTCTCTCTTCCACTTCCCTGCTTCTGTACTTTCCCATTTTGACTCAATCCCCTCTATTTCCCCTTCCTTAGGCTCTTGTCATTATCTTTCTGTTCTCACACTCTTTTATGTGCTGAGTTTTTTTATGTTTGTGTTAATTTTTTGCTCTTCCAAGAACTTTTTGTTCCTGAAACACTTTCTCCCTGTCTCTCTGACCCATAGCTCCCTGCACACACTGACACGACGCCATTTTTTGACCCAGCCCTATGTTCATCTGCACCCTCAGTACCACACTCCACAGCACAGGTAGAAGGCAGGAATGACTAAGAGATATTGTGCTGGCAGGGGAGGCTGCTGAAAGCCAGGGAAGTCAGACAAGGAGAGAAGAGAGATTTCATTCTGTCAAACGGCAACCACCCTGCACCTTGCTGCAACTTACTTCCCATTTCTTGTCATTCTTAACTCTTGAGCAAGCCACATTTTCTCCCTTGTGCTTCACTCATGATGGTCAGGGCAAATTTCTCTTTCTCTATTTGCCCTGTAAATGTCCTTTCTGAAGAAGCAATACCTTTCCACAGCTGTGCTCCAGGCTCAGCACTTATTCCAGCTAGTCTTAATGGCTGGTACTCTGCTGTACCAGTCAAGGGCATTGCTATATACTAAAACATGCACTGATCCCATTCATTCCTCATTATATTAGCCAAATGTTCGATACATCACCAGTTCTAGATTTAACTGGGGTGGTGGACTCTAATTCTTTGTAGGTTCTGGCGTTTATTSTGTGTCTGCCCAACTCCAGACGCAACTTGAAGTCTTTTTTGTGCCCTTTTTGTGCCTTTTTCTCAGTCTTTTACTTCATCTTGGCTATACCCTGATGAAAATTTATTTATTGAGCACCACCCCATGCTGAGGTTTGGCAATCCACTTACTGCCTCCTAGAACCATCACTCAAGTCAGAAGGAAACCTTTACATAATAATCTTTGCCTTCACTTTTTTAGATGTCATATGGTTGTGCTTGTATGGCTGCTCTTGACATCACCAGATGGGAGACACCGACACCTGGGATTGCTGGCAGCCACCTCACCTCTAACTCACCATCCAGCAGTTCAGTCAGGTCCCTCTCAATTCCATCCCTGTGTCCTTGGCCAATCTGACTCTGCATCAGCTTCCCTTGCTGCTGCACAGGGGAGCACCCCAGTGTTTTGCACCACAATTTGCTTCCTCCAATGGGTCTGTGTTTGCCATCGTGCCAGCAAACCAGGACTGGGGTTTTAGCAGCTGCTCCCAGAGTAGGGATCCTCCTCTGGAYTGGCTCCTCACAGTTGCTGGCAGCAGGGAGCGAGGCAGCTATAGCACCATGACATTTTCCAGGCTCTTCTCTCAGAAGTCTGTCCTAGCAGCAGGTACACTTCCTGTCCCTGTTTTCCTCCTTTAATGAGCTTGGCTGATTAGCCCCCTTGCTGCTTCAGTTTCTCCAAGCCACAGTAACACAAGCACAGCCTCCACACACTTTCTTGAATCCTAAACAGTGATTGCTCTTCTCTCAGTCCTGACCTTTCTCCTGTCCTTCTACAGCTACCTTTTATCAATAAACCACAACAGGACCTGGCTGCTTTGATTTCAAAGTATGACAATAGTCCCTATGCTTCCAATTATTTTATGTTTAGTAAAATGCTGTGCAGCCAAAGCCCCAGCTGCAGATATCTTTTATCACCTAAAATACAGAATGATGGAGTAGAAAACTTTTTATTGTGTTTTGACTCTCTGGTGAGCCAGTGGGACACCAAAATGGAATTTAAGGCCGTCTAAGGCAAATTGCAAACATGCCAGAGAAATTTAAGAGAGTGTACTTGAGGGGAAGAAAACCCCTCGAGCAAAAAAAAAAAAAAAAAGGCTTTGAAATCTTCAGATTTCCTTTGTGCAGTTTGAACACAGCTGCACAGCTGCATGAGCAGTGTCACCATGATTGCTACTCATGACCGGTCCACTCCTATTCTTGGTGGTTTTGGCAGAGCTGGAAAGAGACTTTGCTGAAGGCCACAAAAAAGCACTGTCCCCTGACCAACAGCCTATCATTTCTCTGTGTACCCCCAGGCAGCATTCACAAGTCTTTAGAAACAGAAAGAACTTTAAGCTTCTAGGACCTGATGGGGCATAATCATTTTCTACCAACATTTATTTCATGACTGAATTGCTGTAGTTATATTTTTCTTTGTGCAGAAAGAAAAATATTTTATTTTGTTCTCCTGGTTCTATGGCTGTGTTTTTTCATTTTCTAATTAGTTTCTTATTTATCTCTCTTAAATTTCATTGTCCATATTCCATACCCCACTTACTTAGTATGACACAGAATATTATGCTGCCTGCTACTGATTTTGTGACTCGTTTGGGTGCAACAGGAACCGGTAGGGAGTAGTTGGTATGTCATTGCTGGAAGCAGAAACTCAAAGATAGAAAGCAGTACTTTGGCCATAACATTGAAGCCTCTGCTATTCCCCCTGTCTGGTCATGCCTACAAAGCACAGAAGAAAAATTTCTGAGGTTTCTGGGAGATCACATTTGCTAGGGCAGTGAAAATAAACAAGGTTGATATGACTGGTTAGAGAAAGGGGAGTGAATACAACAGTGACTCACGTCACACATCTTACATTGTGCAGGGTAAGACTAATGAGCCCATGCATACAGACAAGGGGAACAAATCAAGGAAGCAATGCTGTGAGAGAAAAACGGGGATATCAGGACTAGGAAAAGCCTCCCTGAACACAGCTGTATTGTTGTCCTCATTCTGCACACGACAAAGATGCTTTAAAATGTTTTAAAACGTGTGAGTACATAAGTTCTGAAAACAGTAGTGTGATTGCGTATAATAAAAAGCACAGGTAAAAGTAAAAAAACCCCAACAATTCAGAGACTACTGAGTCAACTACTCAGTAGTTGACTAATTGTTAGTCTCTGCTTTATGGGGCATTTCCTCCCTAGGAACATTTGATTTCTGCTGACTTTAGTTATTTATTATTTAAAATAGTGACTTGAAAATTGGGAAATGTGACCCTGGTTMAGGACAGCCTTAAAAATGTGTTTCAGCAAGTTTCAACTGTTCTTCTGTATTGACCTGAGTGCCCTTAACAAATTATACAAAACTGTATTCTAGGTTGGTCCCCGGTATGCAGTATTTATCTAATGAATCAAACAATTCTTTGGTTCTTGCAGGGACAGCTGTGAGATCTATGAATCAAAAAAATCTTTAATAATTCATAGGATGTGAAAAAAAAAAACAACCGACAAACTGATATTGAGAAGAGAAACTCAGGACACTGTATGAAGAAATGAATAGGGGCATGTGGCATGGTCAGGATAATACAAAATTATAAATGCATTTATTTAGTAGAAATAGATTGCTCCTTGGCACATAGAACTGCCTTCCTGCCTCTGTGACAAACATGCTGACTGGGAATGCAATCCTTCTGGAGAAACTGTTTAACCCTGGGTGCTGCTGCAGGAGCTGAGAAACCTTTACGGTGTTAATTGAGGGGTGAAATCCCCAAAGTTTGAATGACTGCAGCTTTGTGAGATGTGGCTTCAGATCTGGGAATAATCCCATTGCTTTTGCCTATTGGGAATAATCCCATTCTTTTTACCTTGGACTCACTGAGTCACACAGCTGATTTTTCAAAGTCCAAAATATAGACTATGTTTTGATCCTTATCAGTTCTGCACTTAGTGCCAAATGTTTGCAGTTTGCCTGTTCACTGAGCTTGCTGATATTTCCTTCTTCTGCTCCACCCCGCTGTCCCCAGTTTGTTCCAGTGTTGAGTCTCCACAGCCTCCAGCAGGGTGTCACATCCCGTCACACTGTGGCCCATTTTATGAACTCTTTATTTTACACATTACAACCACGGGTTCTGTGGCTTGGTCTTTCACTGGGTCCCATCCCAACAGTTTCTGAAGATCTCTTGTTTACTAAATTTGAAGTCCCACTGCTGACTTCCACTTTCCCTGTCAAAAGAGRAAAAGAATCATTTTTCTACAGAGTGCTCATGCAAGAGATGAATATCAAATGCTGGCATTTACTGCAATTCAAATACAATTCTAATCTTATGGCTGCCCCTCMTGCCTTCCAGATGTCAGAGCTGTCCATTTTCTGTAACACTTAGCAGAGCTGGACAACCTTCACCTGCCAGCTGGAATAAACTACCTGTTTATTCTGAATAAAGTAGACACAGTATGACGAAAGAGACAAATTTCTTATTGTATGGAAAAAATTGATGGAAAAGAACAAAGAAATCTTGAAGTGCTTGAGCCTGACTCTTAAATCAGACCCTTCATAAAGTACAGGTGCTCAGGCTTAAAAAGATAAGGAAACCAGCAATAAGAAAACAAACCACAACAAAACACACACACAACCCCCCTCCTTAACCCACATTTTACAAGTGGTATGTGTTTTGCCCCATATGTTTTGATGGTACTGTTGGATGAAAGATTTGTATGAAAACTAGCTGACATCAGGGCAAGTGTTACAATACCGTCTAAATGTACTCTGCTTTTCCTTCCTTTCTTTTCATTTTCATGCCTCATGCTCCTATGGACTATTTTTCTTATGCTTACGTGACAGACACAGGATCACCACTCTCAATACTGACAAGAAAGTACATATTAAATCTCCACATATTATTTTTGAGCACCATTTCTGACGTCTCCACAGAGTATAAATCTGGAGGGTGCCAGGGGCTCTTGGAGTTCATTTAATCCATCGGTGTTCATGGGCAGGCATTCATTCTAGTCTGATTACTATTAAATAATACTAAAATCCTAAATTTGTATACATTTAATTCATATACAATCCTAAATACAAATACATTTCAGACATCAGAGCCGGCTCGCTGGGATGARCTCTAGATCTAGATTTGCTACCTCTATTAGATACAGGCATTAATCAGAACTTGCCCTGTACTCATTAAAAGCTTAAATGTCACAGCATGAACTTGTTTTTCCTCCTAACCATCAGCTCCAGATTTAGACTAGTCTAGGTAATCTTTCAAATCACATCCTCCAAATGGAGGTGCTCCTTTTTCTTCATTTGTTTTTTTCAGGTCCTATCAAGAGCTCAATAGGAGACATCACCAAGACACCTGTCTTAATATCTTTGCCCAGATTCTCCTCATCTGACCTTTGTTCTGTCTGAATCATCTTCTACAGCATTGAAGTGTAACTTCCTTCCTTGTCATTGGATATTTTGCATTGCATTAAAATTAATGTCCCATAAACATCTCCTCCAGCTCTATTTGCTTCAGCTCACATACATCACCCTGTCAGAGTGCAGCTAAAATCTTTGCAACTACAATTCTGACCCTTTTGCTTAGCTCTCTGTGTGCTCTATTATTTCATGGCTCAGCTGCCYTTTGTCACTGGGCTGATAACATATTTCTGCAGCCAGTGAGCATGCAGCCTCATTACTGAGATGCTGGGTAGTTGCCAAATTCTTTTAACTATACACTTAAAAGAATAAAAGAACGTAGAAAATTTGGCTTATGAATAAGAACATTTATATGGACTTGTATCAACTTACAGGTACAAGAAATGCGTCGATGGGAAACTCGTGAGGTTCAACAAGGCCAAGTACAATGTCCTGCACCTGGGTTAGGGCATCCCCCATTATCAGTGCAAGGTGTGGGAGGAAGGAACTGAGAGCAGCTCTGCGGACAAGGACTTGGGGGTGCTGATAGATGAGAGACTGGACATGACCTGGCAATGTGCACTTACAGCCCAGAAAGCCAAACGTGTCCTGGGCTGCAAACAAAAGCTGCAATGGCAGCATGTCAAGGGAGGGTTTCTGCACCTCTCCTTCTCTCTGGTGAGTCCCTATCAGTAGAACTGTATCCTGCTCTGGGGTCCTCAGAAACATGGAAAAACACGGACCTGTTGCAGCAAGTCTAGAAGAGGGCCATAGAGCTGGCCAGAGCGATGGAACTTCTCTCTTGTGAAGACAGGCTGAGTTGGGTTGTCCAGCCTGGACAAGACTCCAGCGTGACATTATTGCAGCTGTCCAGCACCTAGAGGGKCTTTATAAGAAAGATAGAGACAGAGTTTTTATCAGGGCCTGTTGCCCTATATTTCTTTTATAAGTAAGATATTTTCTATGATGAGGGCAGTAAAACATGAGCACAGGTTGCTCAGAGAAGGGGTTGTTGCCCCAGCCCTGAAAACAGCCTGGACAGGGCTCTGAGCAGCCTGATCTAGATGTGAGTTTCCCTGCTCATTGCAAGGGGTTGACTAGAAGGTCTTTAAAGGTCCCTTTCAACCTAAACTCTTTATGATTCTATGGCTGTGTTTATTCACTTTATCACATTCCCCTGAGGACATAAACCCACCCCTGGTGAAGTGAGAGCCATTGTGGGGGAAAAAAAAGTGGCCCCACAAGCCCTGATTCTGAAAATCAGCCAATTATTGTGTRTGACTGAGTCCTGGGAAAAGAAAGGGAGTGTTAACAGCCTGCATGGACAAGGAATACCACATCCTTAGCTACTGTTGAGAAAAGGAGATTGGAATGTAGAACTGATAACGCAGGTGGCTGGAAATTATAAACATTACTAATACCGCAGCTTTTGCAAATTCACCAATTATGTTCTGATTACTAATTAAACAGCTGTCTCTTAACCAATGTATGTTTGACACAAATGTATACTCTGGTTGCTAAAGTAGATAAAAGAGGCTTGTACCACAATAAAGTTCTTCTTTCTCTCCTTTTTTCACCTTCTCTTTGTGTGTTTTGTATCTATTATTTTATGTCGCTGTTTGGCCAGCAGCAACAAGCCATGACATGGACCAAAGCCTGACCTTCACTCTGCTTTGTGTTGCTGTAAGTGATGTTCCAAGATCACTTATCAGCCAAGAATGGCATGAGTCTGGGTTGCAGAATGCTGATTCGTTTATTTTAGCATGTGGATGCCATCAGCTCCCCAAAAGCTCAAGTTTCAGGTCCAGAAGASCATCAATGCAGGTTTAACATTTTCCGTTTTCATTAAAACACCACCTTCAGCATATGCCACTTCCTGAGGGGATGCTGCCTGTGTGTGCCCCTGAGGGGAAGTAGTTGTCAGGCAGAACCACCAGTTTGCTCCTGCCTATGAAAACATAGAGAGGATCGTCAGGTTGAAAAATTCTTCACGTTCTTTAAACAGCTCTCCCAAGTAAAATGAAGTGAAGAGTAAGAGCGCTGCCTCCAAAGGCAGGCTGTGCCTCTGTGACTGTGCTACATTGCAGTGAGGGGAAAGGGGAGGTTGAATGCAAAATGTAAATGGTCGTAGGTTCTGTTGAAAATGACTGACTGCTCTAATACGGGGAGCCCTGCCAGGGTCCACCTGACAGCCTCTGTGAGGCTCCCAGTTGCCAGGCTTGCACCAATTTTATCAAGACCCTGAATGCAGCAGCCATCGAGACTTCCAGCAATATCTTCTTCTGGCTTCCCCATCTTCAGGCAGCTCAGCACCCAGTCTTCGTTGGTTGACACCAAGCTCTGGTGTAGACTGATGCTCTCATGAGCAAGAAAGCTGCAGCATCTGGAAGGCATTTGTCAAATAAATTTCTTCTACACACTTGTTCCTCTCTGAATGTTACTCGCTTCCACCACAAACTTCCTTTGCTATGCATTAATTATTTAATTTTCTCTTTCAGATATGTGGTCATCTAAATAAGTGTGTAGAGTCCCTGAATCCGGAGTAATTTCTGCTGAGACAGCAGCAAAAAAAAAAAAAAAAGCCCGGATATCCAGTGTAGCCTGGAAAATAGAAGGCCCAGGCAGAACTGCTTTCAATTTTATTTGTCCTTTTACCTAGGACCGCATTGATACTTCTTCTTGAGATACACTTCATATTGGCATTTCTACAGCACCAGGAACCTTTACCGTATTACCACTCTTCCCACAAGGTCATTTGTTTGGACCTGAAAAACAAGGATGAGAAAAGATGAGTGAATTCTTCCTCTAGGAGTTGTTCAGAATGCATCCCCAGGCTTTCCACCTTGTGGAGGACATCCACAAATTGTGGAAGTAAGGGGAAAGATACTGACAAATCTTCAAAAGATTTAGGGAAGTCTGGTAGATACCAAAATACTGTGGGGTTTGTTAATTTCATTGACCTATTGCACATTATTTAACATGTGCCAAGTTTTTCTAAAACCTCTAGATACCACTGGAATTTCTTGTTACAGGTATTATGCAGCACAGATCCCTTTGCCATTTTCTCACCAGCACCTTCAGCTAACAAGTCTTATCTGCCCTGTACTCCTTGCTTTTCATTATTGCTGCTGCATTTTATCTTGTAGTCTACTGCCAGTAAATGAAGTCTGTTGCTCTCAGGAGTTTCTGCTTTTCACATGATCAGTTTTGATTGCAGTGTTCTCCATGTTGGGARTAAAGCTCTTAGTAAAATATTCAGACAGCATTTCTGAATATCACAAGCTATGCTTGCACTGGCCACCAAGAATTTTAGAGAGAAAACTAGAGTAGCCAGGAAACCTGGCGTTTCTTCCTGGCAATGTAGCCAGATGTGTAGGGTGGCAGACAGCTGGGGACAAAGGGTGGGATGGTATCCATTCTGCCACCCCAGCCACAGAGTAGGTACCTTGGTGAGGTGAAGGTTACTGCTGAATGAGATGGGGAGAAAAGCCAGTAGTGTTTTGGAAGCTGTAGTGTTGT
This sequence comes from Malurus melanocephalus, assembly GCF_030028575.1. Lineage (NCBI taxonomy): Eukaryota > Metazoa > Chordata > Aves > Passeriformes > Maluridae > Malurus > Malurus melanocephalus. The sequence continues at coordinate 90,504 of NW_026623755.1, read as the reverse complement.
CCACCACCACAGCAAAGGAGCCTGTCTCTCACATGAGCTGTGTAATAGCACATAATGGCAGCTGTAGTTAAATTTGTCTGGTCCAAGATGTTACAAATATGGTTGTATACCCTGTTCCTCCACTGACAGGCATTTCCTGCCAGCTGCGGGGGCAGAGGGAGTGGTGTACATTCGGTCCTCCACGCTCCCATAGCCACCAGTGAGAATGGAGTCATTGCTGCAGGGTTTGATCTCTTTCCCAAACCTGGGGCAGGGGAATAGACTTTGCAGCCATTCAGACTGCAAGTTCCTCTGCATGCTGGCAGCTGGTAAGCTTCCTTTAGACTGGGATTAAATTAAACAGAGAGCAAAACCCGATAAAATTAATATGATGACCTTTCACTCCCTATGGAAATCTGTAGGCGCCAAAATATCCATTACCTATGTCAGTCTATCAGTTTTAGCATTTCCTGCAGTATTACAGTATCAGTGATGAAACTGGGTCCATCTGCAATCCAGCTGAAGTGTCAGTGCCTTATTGGCTTTGGAATTACAGACTTTCAATCCAATAGCAACACAGTGACTCATCAACTCTTCCTGCTCAACCCTTGAATAATCACTTCTATGAATGTGGTTTTACCGTGGGTTCAGTGTCATTAAAAGGTCACATATGGACAGGATGTAAGACATCATAACTCCATTGACCCACTCTGTAGTTGTCCCCCATTCTGTATTYACTGAAGCATTTCTGCCTGCATGGTAGCTTGCACTTGTCCTTATTAAATTGAGCTTTTTTTTCCAGAGATCACTTTTTCAATTTGTCGTTTATTTTGGAGTGTGAGCCTGTCTCACAGTCTTTAACAACTTGTTTTATAGGCCAGCTCAACATCTCTACCATTAAAGCAGCCAGCAAAAAACATGACTGAAATGACACTGAGGTAATCTCAGACTTCATAAAGGTTTTCCAGGACACTCTTCCTTTTGATAGYAAACCATCAACAGTTTCTTTTTTTGGAAAAAGTCCATCTAGTGTCATACCAATGTTTTCTTAGTTCATGAAGTACACTGGTTTGAAATATTTTACTCCTGACTAATCTACATTCTCAGTTACTCAGTCTCTCCTTAGAAGCTTACAGTTTCATTTTTTGCTTGTTGTGCTCCAGAGATTTTTTTTTTTCCTGAGAATTAAATTAGGCTAACTGTCTGGATTTCCTGATTCTTCAGCCACTTTGCCCTTCCTTTTCAAGACAGGCCTTACATAGGTGTTTTTCCATTTTTCTGGTGCCTCACTCAGTCTCCAGGAGCTGTCTCAGATAAGGGGCCCATCCAGGCACTGCAGTCTATTTGCTGAGCTAACAGAGRCAAGGTCCATTAGACTTAGCTCATCTGAAAATATTTTTTTCTCTAACTACGCTAACGAGTTTCCCTTCCTTAGGTGAAGATAACATGTTGATATAAAGATATCATGTTGCTAGCTACAAACTTGACAGCATTGGCCGGACAACCTCTTCCCTCTCCCAAAGATGCTTAGGAGAGACATACTTTGAGGAGATTCAGTTTAGATTCATAACCACAGACTTGTCTGACAGGCTTCAGTCCACTCTGAAGAGGACAGACAGCTTGGCGGGGGGAGAGGGAGAAAGCATTTCTCTACAGTGAAAATGTAACTAAGACAAAGGGATAATGGAGACCATAGCTACTTGCACACAGGAGCAAAATACAGCAAGTCGTTTCACCCCCAGGTGGAAAAGACTCAGGCAAAACATAAAAAATTYAATCTTAAAGCCTTTAAAACAAATTAATGTCCCAAAAACCAAAGGAAAATATCACAACGTTTGAATCCTGAAATGGATTTTACTCTGCAATTATTTCGTCTATTGTTTAAGGAGAAAAGAAAAAAAAGAAAGAAAAGTTGCCATTTGACAGAGACCGCAACTAATTTCAATCCCAGTTTTTCAGGTTAGCTRAAGAGCTGAAAAAATCAATTGTTTGCAGACTTCTTTTCCTGGAGCCTTTGAAAATTACCCTCTAGAGACAATTACGGGAGTTATGGTGCAGAACAACATCMTGGAAGTTTAAATCAGAACTGACTGAGTTTTAGGTCATTTTGGAATATGCCATCAGAGCTTGTTTTAAAACGGGCCTAAAAGCAGTTTCTGAAGCAGTAATGAATACAAGTTGGCCTTCTCTGTGCCTCTTCACCTGTCACCATTAAGTATAATTACCTCTAGTGCTCTTCATGCTGAAAGCATGAAATGACAGGTAGTTTTCCTGTTGTAGTTGACATCTCTAAGATGTATAGTTGTGTGACTTTGCTGCCAGGAAAGATGAGTAACTTTTACCTTCATTCACCTACATGTATTCATGGATACCAGGATGTAGTAGGAAATTCTTAGGGAATTTAATTCTTCCTCAGAGTTGAAGTTCCCTGTTTCTTGGAACAATTCTGAGTTTATCCATTGGAGCTCATCAAATGGGTTGTTGCTTTCTTCAGACCTTGACTAATGGAAATAGATTATTCAAGTGATGAGTGAAGCGGTGAAGTCCTTTTCTTTTCCAGTAATCAGTGGCTTAACTCATCTCTGAATACCGTTCCTGTTCATGTAGTTGACCCAGTTTATTAGTACCACAAAGCCATGGAGACAGGGTTGTAAGCTTCACTCAGGTTCAGGTTAATAAAGAATGCATGCCTGGGTTCTGGGGTGCCTTCTTCAGGTGTTGGCCTTTCAATGCCTTCAGTTGACTCAGCTGCAGTCTGTCCATATGCTTTGCAGAAACCACAACATGACCATCTGTGGAGCTGACCTGTACAACAGCTGTCTTAACCATGAATTTTTCATCCCAAATGCAGAATGGAAAAAGTAATATCTGTGTGTGTACAGTCACACATTAGCTCAGAACCAAACCTTCCTGGASTTGTAAGCAAAAGCAAAGAAGGAGTTGTAAGTTTTGTGTTGTATTTTTTTCTCACAAACATTTTAATCAAAGCAGTGTAGAAGGCCAGGGATGGGGCAGGAGTTCTCCTGACAATACTACAAAAGAGAGGAGTGCCCTACTCAGCTGATGCTGAGATCACGTCTTTAAGCTTCAAGTTTATRTCCTTTCTGACACACTTTGACAGCACCCACAGGCTCACAGACCCCAGAGGGATGTCTGATCTCCATCCTCAGCATCATCTAATGGGGCTTTTCCAGTCTCTGGTTTCAGGTTTTTTTCAGGTAAACAGATAYTAACCAGCCTCCGAAGTAGCCTTGAAGGCTAGGATCAGTCACAGAGGTTGATCTCATTAGGATGTCTTTATACTCAGTGGACTTCCAGCGTAATGAACAGATACCTTGTTTTGATTTGAGTTCAGTGCCAAAAGTGAGACGTGCTGCAAAAAGATTCCCACACGGGGTCTGTGCTTTTGAAATCAATCCCCTTTGACCTAGAAATGTTCCAGTTTTGGTATTACACAAAGCCTGATTCACCCTGACTGTTTTCCCTCAGCTTTGCTTGAGGTGCACTGAATATTCCTATTAATACACGCAAAACCTCATTGGGATTTTGGATGCTTTAATGTTTCTTGTAAATCACATATAAGTAAAAGGAAGCAAACATTATAATGTCTCAGTAGCTGATATATTCTATCTAGACAGTGGAAAAGATGTCCTGAATCTTGCTGCTTGGAGAATTGTTTCTTCTGTCCTCAGAAATAAAGAATGAAAAGTTATTAGTTCTCTGTTGGGTGCCCGGCGCATTCCCTTTGCAGGCACCCTGAGTAGTCAGGAACATTTTTTTTTAAGATTTATCAGACGACTGTTTTTGAGTGACAGTTTGTTAATGCAGGAAAATCCTTCTGGGTTTTGCTTCTATTCATTTTGCATATGACATTTTTGTTAGCCAGAATTAGGTAGCACTACATGAATAATCCATGAAGGAATGTGTGAGACAATATGAGATGCTTTCCCAGTCCCTGGTACTGGGTGTTCACAAATCCACAATCACAAATTCACAAGAATGGCATCTATGCAGAACAATCACCAACAGAGATATTTCTGCTGTATGCTTGGATTAACTTACAATGAATTATCTACCCAGATATATGATTGCTTTCCCTGAAGCATATTTCTCCCACCCTTCCCTATAGGGCATAAGCAATGATTATGTGGAGTTTTTTAGCTGTGCACTTTGAATGGCCTCAGTCTTCTACTCTTTTATTAAATGGCTCTAATAATTGTTCCCAAAAAAAGAAACAACTGGTGGGTGTTGTGATGGAGGAAAGGCAAAGTGATAATTGTAAAATTCTTGCCACTCAAGTGTTTTTTTCACTCAGCCAGTCCTGCTTGATATGAGGCATGGGTTCTTTAGCATTCCTTCTATGTGGTACTATTCATTCAATTCTAGAAATTGGTACAATGGATTAAGACCCCCAAAACCAGTGAATTTCAACACAGTGTAATTCACTGCTGGATTTTGGTCACTTCTGCAAGTGTGCCAAGAGACAATTCACAAGGAAATCAAGCACACTGAAATATGGGAAACTGGGCATGAACATTCTTGCAAATCTTAGCCACRCTGTCTAAGAACTTGTCCAAATAGMCCTGCCTTTCTCTGGAACCAAGAAGTTGGGAAAGTCTGGATAGTATTTTCACTCTGTCCCCTGCAGTGTCCAAAGCAAGCAGGACAAACTGCTTGAAGGATGAACACACCATCCCTCACAGAGAGACAGTAATTTYGGTGTGCTGTAACCCTCTCAGAATCTCCAAGAGAAAATTTTGTTTCTAATGTGTTTGCTGAAGCACACTGACACTCCATTCAGCCACCAGGCTGTTCATTTTACGTACAAGTGGTATATAGCCCACAGCAATGCATGTTTTAAATTACAAGTGTCTGTATCTGACTTAGGTCAAATTTTTCTTAGTAAAATGCAGAAGGAGAATGCTGACTTGTAATTTGCCAGAAGATTTCCACCACTGGTAAAATATCAGGTGAAATTAGTGAGGAGAGTAAACACATTCAGAGTATATGTTTGGGCCCTGSAATGCATCCAGAGTAAATCAGGGTATGTAGGCAATAAAACATGACAATGATTTGTTTTGAATTGGCATTTAAATTACAAAGCAGTTACTGAAATTATTAGCAAGTCTAGTTTTCAGAGAATGTTCTGTTAACTCATGCAWATAACTATTAAAAAATGGGGAGAAGCTTAATTGAATTTAACAGTATCACTACTAGAATTTGTGTACAGAAAAGTCGTATTTTCTCTAAATGTWAAGATGCAGTTCATTAATATGGTTACTTTGTATGGGTAACTATGTGAGGCTTACTACACACATGCATCCCCTAACCAGGCATATCAGCTCTCACTCAGCATCCCTGAAAGAGTGCCTGCTTTAGAAATTTGCAGGTTTGGTTTAGCATTTCTGCAGTGTGTATTCTGAGCACTCTTAGTCACTTGGAATACATGGAATTTACCCTGATCCCCTGGTTATATATGAAATTCATACACAGTCAAGAGCAAGCACTGACAGTTCAAGAGATTCAATGGTTCTCCTGGTGGCAGTGAGTCCTTGCCTCATGAGAGATGACTGAGGGCTCTCAGAATTAAGATCTTTAAAATTTCAAACAACAAAGTTAAGCTCAGGCCTGTTTGTCCTTTGGGGGAAGAGGTGAGGCAGTGTTCACCCTGCATAATGAACAGGGCTTAAGTCAGGCTCAGAAGTTTATACAAACAAAACTGAAACTGTTTCTGTCAGGCAAACAAGTAAAAAGCCTAACTTTTCTGTGTACAAAAGAATTACCAGGCCAAATTCCTGGATGCTCTAGTTATTTTGTTTGCTTARCAATATTATGCACTCTAGTCTCCTCCTGGAATTGAATTTCAGTTTTTCCTTTCTCATTCTGCAACAGTCCACTTGTTTTTCCATATGTGCTCCCTTTCCAGAATGTGATGCAAGTCCGATAGATACATGAGCCAACACTAGGCAATCTGATTCCAAGAAATAATTAGATTTGTTTTTAACAGGCCATGTATCCTCTTAAATAATACAAGACCGRAAGTCCTAATAGTCTAGACAAGAGAATCATAAAATCCTAAATAACTTGGATTGGGACAGAGCTCTGGAGATATTTCTTATTGCAAAATCAACTCTGTGATTGCAGCAGGTTGCTCAGAGCCTTCTCCTGTCAATTACTCAGTGTCCCCAAGGATGGAAATGCTATTAATACCATTCCTGTGGCTCCTGTATCACACTGTTAATATGTTCACAATTAAAATATAATTCTCACTTCACAAACTATATAGTCACATTTACAATCAAAAAACCAGCTGGAAGAATATTAACTTTCTGTTTGAAGATTTCCTGCATTTTTAAGACCAGAGGGACAGCTGTGATCACACAGTCCAAATTCCTGAGTAACATCAGCTGGAAAGTTGTCATCAGACAGGCTGAAGTAGAGGTCAGGCACTCAATATTCCACTGCTGTGAGGCTCTTTGGTGACTCATGCAGCGAGCTTTATGGTATCAATCACAAAGGACAGCTTTAGCACCTAAATTCCACCTGCACAATCTTCTACTCATTTGTGGAGATCCCTTTGTTTCTCTCTATTAGGCAAGGAAGCTTCAATTATTTCAGGTTAAATGTTAGCCTGTAAACGCCCACCGCAGGAAAGACACACGAGACGCAGGCAGGTCCAGGTGCTTCTTTATTAATCTTCGTATTTCAGCTCTTTTAGCTATAGTGATTTAGCAGCTCTTTCTTCTGTAGTGATTTTCAGGCTCTCTCTCTCTCTGACTGCTACTGGATGCATTTTTATATACTTTCTTATCTCCCAGGTTTAGAAAACAAACCAATCACACAGGTCCCAGCTAGATGATACAGCCGGGCACTCCCCAATCTCTATGTAGCATGTTTTAGTCTTTAATTGGTAGATACTTTCATTTATCCGATCCCATGGCTGGTTACGTCAGCCCAGCTCCACCCCTCACCATATCTTTTTGCTCATGCGCGTACACTCACCAGTCCTGCCCACACTGAATCCAGAAGTCCAGCCCCCATACATGGCTCCAAAAACGGCAAAGGCCATGGCATTAGCCCCTGCTAAAATTTAATTGAGTTTTTCAAACTCAATTTCAGCAAAAGGATTGTGTACAGAGTTTAAGGCTGTGAGACTGCAGCTGTAATTCAGGAAGCAGAAACAYGCTGCATCTGCATTTTAATAAGCTAAAAGATGGGAATTTCCAAATCTCAGCAGGGGTTTCTATCAGGAAGATTTTCAGAGAAGATCTAATCCTTTCTAGTTGCTGGGTAGCTGAGGTAAGGAGCCTGTTAACATCTTCTCTCCTGCTGTGTTGAAAGATGTAGCTTTCTTCTCAAACAACATTTTTGTCTCCACATTGGCTGAAACACATCTGCCATGGATCAGGGAGTGATGAGGCACCTTCTCCCTCTTCCAGAGTGAGGCTTTGCTGTTAGGGTATCCAAGAAGCAGAGCTGCTGCAATATGACTGTATAGCTGTGCTGCCCTTGTACGGCTCCAGGCATCGCTTCTGTGCCTGACTTGGGGACATGTGCCAGGTGCACTTCTGCTCAGTGTCACCTCCTGCCAGACCGCACTCCTGCCCGGCCTCTGCAAAAGCACTTGACTGAAAACAAAAAAGCATCAACCCTTGCCTCCTTTGCAGGTTGGGTCATTTGCTGTCTTCTGTCCTTGGCTCTGTTTTTAGGCTTCCAGCAAGGCATTTGCAATCCTGGTTAGGAAATGGCTCTGGATTTTCAGTGTAGTCCAAATTTAAATTTCAACGAGTCTGGAGTATTTAGCTCCCTTGCATACCTCTGTTTTCTGGTTTCTGGTTGATGTCTCCTGCTGCAAAGGCAGAAATTCTAAAATTTGTCTGGTGCATATTTCTCTTTAACATTGAATCACAGAGTCATAGAAAAGTYTGAGATGGAAGAGACCTTTAAAGGTCATCGCGTCCAACCCCCCCACAATGAGTAGGCACATTTTCCTCTGGATCAGGCTGCTTGGAGCCCAGTCCAACTTCACCTTGAATGTTTCCAGGGATGGGGCATCCACCAAGTCTTTGGGTAACCCATGCCAGTGTTTCACCACAGTCATTGTAAAAAAGCTTCTTCCTTGCATCTACTGTAAATCTACCCTCTTTTAGTTTAAAATCATTATCCATTGTCCTGTTGCAGTAGGTTCTGCTAAACACTTTGACTCCATCTTTCTTGTAACGCCCCCTTTAGGTACAGAAAGGTTGCAACAAAATCCCCCCAGAGCTTTCTCTACTCCAGACTGAGCAAGCCTAACACTCTCAACCTGTGTTCATAGGACAGATGCTCCAGCTCTCCAGCAGATTCAGGTGGGAAAGGACCTTTAAAACAAAGACTTTATTTCTGTGCTATGCTTGATATTGGTCTATCACATCTCCTCACAAAATTTCCATTTTCACACCACTCCTGATGCTTAAACATCTCTTTGGGCTTTCCCTCGCCCTGCCAGGAACAAGCTGAATTAGAACAATGTGCTGCAGTCCCGATGCCCATTCACTGCAGTCCCGTGCTTCTGGGCTGCTTGAAGAAGGCAACTGCTTAGCAGTATCCAGTGCAGTTTCATATCTTCTCCTGGTTTGGAATGATGTGTCTGATGTATTACCATTGTTTCCTAATGGCACGTCTTCCTAAAATAGGTTTCTAGTTCAAATCTAATGAGCACTTGTTCTTCTATTCAGTGAAAGTCCTTTTTTTTCTTTTTTTTTTTTTTTTTCTTCTGTGCCAGATGGAAGTTGGCAGCTCCTGTGGGGTCAATCATGGCTACCACGTTTCCAGCTCATTACACTAATTAAGGATTTGTGATATGGCACAAAATGTCTTCTGAGAAGGACAAAGAGATTCCTATTTCAAGAAGATAACAAGATCTTTATTTTCTTTCCATCTATGAGTGGGACAGGGGTGGGGACATGTATTTTAGTGTGCTGGTTAAATTGAGAGTATCCAGGGACAAAACACAATTGACTGACACAATTCTTTACATCAGAATTTACATCCAGAAGAAAAATCTGGAAGAATGTGGATGAAAGAAGGAAGTTTGGCCAGGTCATTCTTCTTCACAACTCTGCTCCAGTTCACTCASTGGGGATGCACAAGCTATTAATGCCTGCCTTGCTATGTGTTAGGCAGTCTCATATCCTGCTGAGGGATGACATCTTCAGAGAACAACTCTTGTGTGTTCTACACAGAAACTTCTTGAACAAGGCAGAGAAAGTATTTGCAGTCACTTTTGCCTGTAGAAGAGGAAAACTAACCTCCACGTTACTGGAAAGTGAAACTTTTTGTGAACGGATTTTGCACACCTCTGCAAAAACTGTATCAAAGTGCCTTGTGGAACATTTCTGACTACAGAGAAAAAAGAATAATAATGTTTCTCTCCTGGATAAACATTTAATTAGTGATATGCCACCACCAGATAAATGTTAAAACTTTATAAAAAAATACTAGGAAATAAAACTTTGCTCTAGACCTCTCCCTAGTACACAGAAGCAACAAGTAAAAGCTCAATTATTTAAAGCATTTTATCACCTCAGAGGAAGTTTGCCTCGGGAAAAAGATTTAAGGGTTGTTTTTTTGCATAAGGAACTTGTCTATCCAGGATTTATGAGCCATAAAATACTTGGTTTGGTAATCATCCCAGCCAAGTTAATGGTAAAACTTACCTTACACTCTGACAACTGCATTTGCTTTTTGCTGCAAAGATCTTCTCGTCAAACGGAGCTAAGACTGGAGACAACACTACAAGCCCCATTTCTGCAATTTTTTTTAAATGCCTGCCAAATCTTCAGCAACCTCTGCAGCTGTGAATTTTCCCTGTATTTTTCTGAACCAGGACAAAATCAAATCAGATACGGAAGCTTGGAGTGCTTTCTACTGCATAGCTCAAAGACAAACTTCATTATCTTCAGGGCGACAAAATGGTTTATTAATTACAGATGAGCTTGGAACATTGCAAAGTGTAATAAGCAAGATTTTTGAAATTAGATATTTCCATCTAGGCCTGTGAGCATAGATTTGATGTTCATAAAAGTGGTTTGACTTTCAAATGTACCTAAAACTCCATGAAACTKATGAAAATTACTCAGTTTCAGAAAAGATAACATATTTTTAATATTATTTGCCTGGAATATTTTTTGTCCCAAGTGAGCTTCAAACTCCTGCATTTTTGTAGGGCCAATAGAAAAATAAAATTTTTTGTCCTGTGAGAAATTCAGATATTAAGGTAGTTACTTTTAATAGGGAAGCATTACTCTGAATTAATTTATCTTTCTGAGTGTGGTGTCTCCTTATAGTTTTCTTCATGAAAACACCAAAAACAGATTATTTCAAGCCAGCATCAASTATACATCTGTTTTAAACTATAGCAAACTTCATGCAGACTTGAATTCAGACATCTTAGTCTCCTATTTTTCTGAAAAGTTTAGAGCTGTCTCTAAATCAAATCACCACTGAGGCTGCACTATGGATGGATAAATAATTTGTATAAAATATTTGGTCTTGATGGAATAGCCAACAAGAAAAATCACTAAGGGATTTGGAAAACATGGAAGTATCTGGTTCATTATTTCAGTGAATTACCACAAGATCTTATATCAATACACAGAAATATTCAATTCACCATGTGTATGGATTTGGGATAACCTTCCAAAAAAATCCTCTTTTATTTAATTCCCACAATGTTAACTTAATCAACAACAACTAAATATTGGTACAAAACGTCAATGTTTGAAATAATCACGTTCCATGAAATAAAATAGTTTGACAAATCCTGAATATCACTCTTCTTTTATGTAAGAAAAAAGGTGACATTGTACATGCTTATGAAGCAGGACAGCCAGAGGCACTTGGCTGCATAGCCAAGTGAGTTTTTGGAAGCATATCACTTATCTCACTGAAAGAGAGGTGAGAGAAGTGGACATTTTTCTCATGGTTCAAACAAATCCAGCATGGTCCTTCCCCAGCCTTTAGGAAAAGTTGTATGAATTTCTGAAATTTAATATTGAAGGTGGGATGACCTAATTACTCTTTTATTACAGCAAAAGGGCTTTGCAAATGCAAGATGACGTTAACCTGTCTTTATTATTAGACCTTGTCAACTCAAAGCTGAGCGCAAAGGTAGATATAAAGAACAAAGAACTCTGCTAGTTGTTGTTTTATGATGTGGATTTTTGAGAAGGAAGTCTTTTGGGTGACATTTTGCTTGAACTGCACTGCAATTAGAAACAGCTTTTAAGCTTTATACCTATCTGTTCAATGACTGACTCTGTTTTGCATATGAGGTCTTACTATTGGGCTTGTGTGCTCCTGTAATGGACAAGAGATCACCTAAATAAAAGTAAAATTCTTGGCAGAATGATGGTATGTCAAGAAACACCTGAGTCAGAAAGTGGTCAAGAAATACTAGAGCAAAAGGCCATCCAAATTTAGCCAAAGATATTATAAATCCTGACTTGTGCTGTCACGTTACAGCAATGTTACAGTCACATCCCCACTCACTTAATCCTTCTCTACAAAAGAAACAACATCTGCACAGAACTGAAAGAAGACACCAAGATAACATGAGATCCACAGGTAATTGTGCAAGCTGTGTCACCCCCCGTGAAGGAACAACTCTTTCCTCCTGGTCATGGAATAAACACATAAATAGCAAAGGCAAATCATCAGTGAAAAAAACCCTAAGACATGAGACAGAAGATGATTTGTACATGTGTCTGGCAGGGAGCTGATGGAGGCAACAGAGCTTGGCTGAGCTCTAAGGCAGCAGCTGCCCACTGTGGGAACAACAGCCTCTTCTTACTCGTCAGGACTCTGAGTCAGAGCATTTATTCTCTAGCCTTAAGTATACATTCGTGTTCCCACAGGGGAGTTCCTGTGAACTGGCAGCATACCAGAAAAAAAATGTTTATTAGGGTTTTTGCCTTCAGAAACAAGTTCTTAGTACAACATTTTATTTACCTTGCACAAGCAACATCTCCTGAAAACATAAGTAACACCACATAACCAGAGAATATGGACAGCAAGAGACCTTCTGAAACAATGGGGATAAATTCTAAGCTTCCTTGCTAAAAAACAGCTTTGACTCAACTTAGCAACTACATTTTTTTATTTGCTTAATGGAAGGAATTAACAGAAAAAGACACATGCAAAAATACAACACAGAYATCTGGGGGATGGGGGGGGTACAAAAAAGACCTGGTCCCTTTGATTGTGGTACACAGAGAAAGCCATTGGCTATTCATGGGTCGTTAGCTGGGAGTGTCTCCTATTGAGTTTATCAAAATTAGAGAGTGTCCTTGCAGACTTTACCAATATTTACCTCAACTCACTGATCACTCTTTCTAATGTGATGCATCACATACATATATGACAATATTTTTTCTAGTACCTACTTGGAACATTGGGTTTTCTAAAACAGAAGAATAATGGATGATAATTAAAAACAAACCAACAAATAAACACAAAAAAAAGGCAGAATCCCCCTGCCAAAAAAACCACCATAGTTAACAAAACATGGCTTTTTGTTTATACAGCTAGATATAAATAAAGTTTCAAACAAGCATTATGTAGCACTTGTAAAAATGGCATATTTGTATGTCTAAGTTAAAAGCTGGTTGTTAGTCGGGCAATCATAACAAATACATACTATGACCTGTATTGGTAATTTATTTATACAAATTTTGTAAAGATGTTCAATCCAAAAATTTCTTTTCCTTTTTCCAAGATCACCTGCAGAGACAATAAAAATGCTGAATTATACCCATGCTGATTGTGAATACACTTCACACATATATCCTTGTTCACACAGTTGAGCCCAAACTGTGCACAGGAGAATTTACTGAGAATCTGGCTGAATTTCCATGACACAGAAAATAGCTGTGGCTAAAAATGCTAAATACTGGAATCTATACCTTCTGGCTTGATTTTAATAAGCATTTCAGATTGAAAAAACAAGTGGAACCCTGAACTATTTAGTTGTTCTATTGACATGGAGCAGCTTGACTGACAAAGCTGTGCACACATCCTGACACCTGTCAATCATAATCGCCCATCTGGGCCCTGCTCTATTTATTCCTATTCAGTAAAGAGATACTGCACAGRAGGCAGTTGGCAGGCTGCAGAGGTCTCTCCCTTCTCCCTTCATTTCAGTGCCTCTGCCTGCAAAAGGCAGCTGTAAGGATCCTATTTTTCTTTTATGTGACACCAGGATATGGCTGAGGTAGTTCTGGCTTATCTGCGTAGAATCTGCTGGGGTTCTGAAGAAGGGGCATGCAGGTGGGACACACTACAGCAGGTGATGTCAAGTGGGGGATGAAGATCTGTCTCTCATGGTGCCTTTTCCCTATGTAACTCCAGCACACAGTCCCCCTGCTCAGAACAGAGAGCAAAAGGAATGTGATGTCTAGCACTGCTCACTGCTGAGAACCACCAAGCCAAAAAAAAAAAAAAATAGAGAAAGTCCTTGGATATAATGGACATTATATGGCAGTTTACACGCAATTTTCAGTTTACAGAAGGACCCTGTTTTTAGCGTGGAGAAGCGCACCCAAACACATCTGCTGTCTTTTTAGAATGTGAATCTCAGGCCCCATAGACAAGCTGCCATTTTAAGAATTATGTTATGACATGCATGATACCAAAACGATGGCCTGGGAAAACTGGGCTGCCAGCTTTTTGTCCTGGTTACCATGAGCTGAGCCACTTTGCACGTGGGCTTACAAATTGGCATCAGGCTGTCCAAGGGTGGGACATGAGGATGTTCAAATTGCTCCAGGGCTGCAAAGCAAAACCCTGTGGGAGCCAGGTCCTGCTGCAGTGCCCAGTGCACCTGATCATGACAGAGAAAACAAGGCATTCAGAAATGGGAGAGCTCATGCCTTCTTTATTTGGCCTTGACTTTCCAGTTCTTCACATATATTCATACTGCTTTGGAAGACATTTGTAAAAGACGACTGATAAAAATATAATCCTTTGAGAAGGTATGAGGAACCATTTTCCTTTTTTTCTTTGCAAGATTCTTATCATCCTCTTTCTAGAATTTACCTCAGCTGGTACAGAACTACATGGAAAAATGAAAACATTTTTTCTTCACCTTTTCCCTGATGTAAATTAAATTAATCTGGAAACTTTACTTCTTTTTCAATTCATTCAAGCCTAGAACAGCCAACACAATGAGTCCTAACAAGCTGGCCTAGAGCTGCTGCAATAACTACAGTCTCTGCAGAAGTAACTTGGGCAGTTACAAAGCCTTACCTGAAAATGGTGCAAGTCTGACCAGGATGAACTGCTCCCCTGGCCTAGCATCTTTGGTCACTCCAAACAGCCCAGGAACACACAGCTTGGCAACCTGAATGACCTCCTCAAAATAATGTCTATCAATGGAACTCAAGACATGTCCCAAATATCCAAGGTATTTACTGGTGAACATCCCAGCTCTTTGATCACATGGTGTAGAAAGGAGGAATAGAAGTTCTCCAGGTTTTTATCAATGAGGAAAGAAGAATGTTGTCTAGTTTGAATTTCAGTGAATGCTGTTCCTGTTTCTTGTCATCAACATTGGACAAGGAGAATTAACCTTCTCCTTTCCACTAGCCATAGGGAAATGCCAGCGTGACAAGTTCAGAACAGATGGAACAAACCAAAAGATGACAGAGCATGCACACATATGGGACAGTGTAAGAGCTATCAGACAATGGGTTTTTTTTTCACATGTACCAATATGAAACTTCAGGGGATGCTATTTTCATGCTGCCATCCTCACGCTCTCATCTTTCCCTTCCCTGTAATCTGATCTGAGAAAAACCAAAGCTGATGTGGGAGGGTTGTCCCAAGGACAGGACGGGCTTCCAAGAGTGCACAAGGCAGCTGCATCCCATACACAAATCCCCACCCTCCTGATCACAATTTGATTCCAGTACACAGATGGTAAGTCTTTAAGCCTTATGCCCTTTTTCCTCTCCTGGGACATTCTCCTTTTTCTACTCCCTAATAAGGATTCTGGGCCCTTCTCAAATAATTTCCAAAGACTAACACAGCCTGTGCAGGACGTTTCTGAACCAGAATGGATCCATAAAATATTTTTGAAATCTGTGAGATTGTACAGCACAAGCTTCCAGGTCAGTCCCAAGTATGTAATTAAAATCACTGCTCTGAAGAGTAACCTGCTGCTTCCTGTCCCGCTCTGCCACTTCAGCCTCTGCAAGAACATTTGTGTTTCAGCAAACACTCCAAATCATTTTTCATTCTGTTTTCTTTGGCACAGTAGGGCTCATTTTTGCAGGAAAAAAAMCCCACAATAGCTCCAAAAACACGTGGCCTGGTGACAGCCATGCATAGCAATGTGGTGACAACAGCCCCCAATCACTCAGTGAGCTGGTGCCACTGCCAGCAGCATGACCAAGCCCTGTCATCCCCTTCAGCAGCCACTGAGAGCACACTGCCACAGTCAGGGGTTGTCTCACCACTCAAGCAAACTGTAAACTGTAAAAGCACAAAYGTGCTTGTTTTTTTTGTTATTACTTTTGACTTCAGCAGATGTCTTGCAGGCAATAGCTGTCTCTTTAATATTCCTGTAGAACAGTTTTCAGCTATAGCTGTAGGCAATCCTTCACAGAACAATTTCAGTGCCCTGCATCATGTTTATGTTTAATTAGAGCATAAGTCTGGAGTATTTCAGAACTGATAACTCGTTAAAGTAGCATCCATTAAAATAGCCATTGACATTCTATCTGGGCATTAATAGAAAAATTACAGCCAGACAGTAAATCAAGCAAAGTTATAAACATTTAAACAAAACAAACAAGAAAGGAAAAAACATTATATGAGTGATAAATTGATCAAAATCATCCCTTCATCAGGCTCAAAATGAGGCCTTGCAGATGGTAGGCCCTTTTTTATAAGTAAAGGGGGCAAATCATCATGTGTAGGAGAAACAGCTTTGTCACAGAGCCCAGAAGAGCTTAGTGTCTCTGCTTTCAACCTGTCATCTGTAATTGGAGTGTATGTGGGATTTTCTGGACCAATTCGTTTTCCATACTCTCATCTAGCTGCTATCTGTTGCTCTACTGAAACAACTGCAGCCAGGATGATGGATACTAACTGCTGGATTTTAAACATTATCTGGACAATCAACTTACAGCTCTGATTTGGCCCCAGGGCACAGATTCCTGTCACCATGAGGCACATCGCTCCAGGGCAAACCTGGCGCATCAACACTTAGCGAGCACCTTCATGCATTCAGGCATTTCCTCCATCCTTTCCCAAAAAGCCTCTCATACCTAGTAAGATGGGGGATGTATGAAGTGTTAGGAGAGGCCATGAAAGGATGGACACTCAGTGCTCTGGGGTTATGGTTAGGGATACATATGTGTCCTTGGAACCACATTTTCAGAGCCTTTCCCACAGTTTCAAGCACCTGAAAGCCTGCAGGTTGAGCAAGCCTGCCTGAAAAGACTGTTGGTGCTGGAGGCTCCATCTGTTGCTCATTTGCAGCACATATTTTCAGGAGATTGGGAATGCCACTCTCCCACCTTTTCATACTCTCACTCTGCTTTGCATCGGTAAGATTTCAGATGAACTTTTGTCGCCCAGCCCAGTGGGGAGTGTGCCAACACACCTGTCACACATTCCCCATGCTAACATGCCGTCTCTGCAGACAGCAAATTGAGCTGCTGCTGTCCTGTTGTCTGGAAAGACAAAATCCCATAGGGTTATTTTCCCCATTGTTTTTAGAGGTGTTTCTTTCCTCTGCTGCTTCTTCATCAGTATTTAAGCCTTTAACAATGTTGTGCTGTGACTTTTCTAGCTGTGCTATAATTTACCCTTCCTCTCTGTTTTAGCTTTATGTAATTTCCATTTCTCCCTGCTCCATTTGGACATGATTCTGTCCAGCAGGACCTATGAAGCACCAAGTACCATCAGCTACAAGGATTATAGTGGAAGCAGGGAAGGCAGAGCATAAATCCAAAGGCACATGGGGCAAAAACTCCAGAAGTGTCCAAAGACTTTAGACATTTCTACTTCGGAACGCCCAGCCTGTCTGGATGGCTGTCCACAAGCCTCTTACTGTTTTCTTAAAGTTCTGTTCATCCTTTAGTACATAGCAAGAGATTCACTGCAGGATGAACTTGCACGGTGATGTGGTGTTGGTGTCAACACCACCCCAGTTTGCACACCCCAGGGTGGCTGGCGAACACCAGTGTAATTTGGGATGTGTGGGGAAATTTACATCAATTCATATTCATAGTATCAATTTGTGGTCCAGAGCACCAGAATTCCCAAGTTCAAGTGGAATAAATTAGACTGCTATTCTTGCTCTCCTGCTCTGCAGAATGCGGGCTTCTGAATTTCACCCCAACATGAACGTGCATGAGTGAATGCTATGATGAACATGAGAGGAGCAGATTGAGTTCCTCCATGGGCTCAAGACAAGGTGACAGTAGGAGACAGGCTGAAACGCATTTAAGCCATTGTCCAATACAGTATTCATCTTGCCAGCTCTGAGTAACCCTCTTTCTCCACCTTGGTATATTTGGTACTTAGGGACATGGAACAAGAGGCAAATTATGGCTCTGAGACAGAAGTGACACAGAAATTCTGCAAGACAGTGGCAGAGAAAGGTGATAACAGGAATATCACAACCTGATACCAGATTGAGCTGATACTAGATGTTATTCAAAGGTATTTTTATAGACAGAAGGTGTCAATTGCTGTAAAGTCAATATGAATTAAATGACTAGTTAAAGAACACCCAAATCATTGAACAAGCATCTCTGCTGAGTGTTTGTTTAATTGAATTAAGGTAAAAAAACAATTCAAAATATGAAGGAAGCCTCTAATACTGAGAAGCAGAAACTCAAGAAAACAGAGGAAAATGGAAGTTATTCAAAACCAGCAACTGTTTGTTAGGAAAGAATGCAGATTTGCTCTTGAAATTGCTGCAAATAATTGTTAAAGAGAACTAAATTTCTGATTGGCTGATTATCTGTTCTGCATAAATACTCTGAAAGGCCCTACCAGTTTATTACAAATGAAAAATAGCTACTTATAGACAAACATCTGAAGTTTATTTGAAGGGCCACTGTAACATTTCAAGTGTTGCATACTTGCTTTTGCACATGCAAAAGCAACAGCAAGAAACATAGTCTTTGCAAGTGTATCCTTTCTTAACAGAGAAATCCACAATGATAACATTCTTAATAAATTCAGTTCACATTACCCCAATGATCTTTGTCTAGCAATACCTTCGGAATTGCAGTTAGATTTAGCATTATTTAATTTGGTGCTATTTTCATGTGTTATCAACATTTTTTACATTCTTTGATGGGTCTGAATTACCACAGGAAAATGGATAATCTTTCCGTACATGAATTTTCAAAATGCCTTTCAAATACAACAAAGCATACAACGAAGAAAAGCAATCTCATGGGAGCATCAGCATGCAAAATGGAATTTCTAGTTCATGTTCTGCACCTATGTTTCCTGACATGTAATGTAAAATCTTAAAATAAATTGAATGCAACAATAGCCAGATCCTTGTCTCATGGTTATAGCACGTCATTAAGAACTAGGTTTTAAAGTTCATGTCCTATAAAAAGGCTGCCTGGAAATTAAGGAAATGAAGGTTGTGATCAGTTTTTAATAACTGACAGAGAAACTAGAACAATGAACAACTTTTGAAGCTCAGTAGTTTTTTGTAGCTAACAGTAATCCAAATACCTTGGCTTTAGCTATCAAAGAGGGAAAGGTATTGCTTCAGCCACACAGGATGTAAAAGTTAGCAGTTAAGAGAGGAAATGAAACAATGGAAAATAAAATATAAATATCAGGAATAAAGTAACTGACTGTGAACACTGTAACAATAAGCTGCCAAATTGCCACAAGCAAAATATGAGCAAAGACAAAATCTCACAGGCAACTACAGTGCAGTGCTTCGTAGCAGGGGTGGTTTATCTCTCTTTTTTAATTTGACATATTCCAGACCCGAGTCTGCAGCAATTTATCCTTTCCTTCTTAAACCATGTTTCCCTTACTGCTTGCACTTTTTCAGAAACTGCAGCAAGTGGGACAAGAGTCTCATGCTGGAGGCAAGGTGATGTCCATGCTGCAGAGCACACAGAGAAAAGCCTGTTGTTTTGGGTTTTATTTATTGGGTTATTTAAGACAAACTTTCTTTTCATTCTTGCCCACAGAAGGGTAAAAGGGATGAGACAGAGCAAATACCTGGTTGAACATGTCTGTGTGGAAGGYTTTTTGTAAGGGCAGTTACAATTAGGAGCCAGAGGCACACCATCACTTCATCTGTGTGACAAACAGGGAGGTTTGAAGGAAAACCTCACTCTCCCTTTGTTGCCATGACAGCCTTATAGAAAGTATAGCAGAAGATAACACAACCATCAAACTCAGGATGTGAAATTCCAATGAAGTCAGAATATTGTTTGATGGACTAGCTCAGTAGTTCAATAAGAGCCACTGTCTTCAAAAATCATACATACATAGGCAATCTAGTGTGAAGGAAAGGCATCAGAGAGAACTGCTGCATGCTCCAGTTCAGTCTTCATGGAAAACAGTGAGAGAGTATGATTAGAAGCAAAACTTTTTGACATAGTCTTCCTTTTCTTGACCACAGGAATTTTCAGAGCTCATCTTGAATGTGTCATTCTGTCACCCTGACCAGGTTTCTGCCTGATTTTTCACATTTTAACACACTTAGTGCTAGACAGAATTTACCTTCACTCAAAATTACTGGCTATTAAGCACCAATTTTTTAGTGCTCAGAACAAGCACCCAGAAGGCCAAACACCTTTCTCTCTACAGAAAATCAGTGCAGACAAGTGGCTACTTAGATACAGGACACAAGAAAACTTCTGTGTTTGAAGTACTTAGATGGAGATGAAGTAACCTACTGCCTGATTGAAGGTCCATCTGTGCTTTGCATTTCATAAAGTCGTGTCATGGTTTTACTTGGCCCGATTTTTGGTGGTGGGGGGATGGGACCAAGAAACCACAAAGATGGCTCCTGTGAGGAATTTCTAGAAGCTTTCTCCTTCTTCTCCAGCAAAAGGAGCCCTACCCCCTGTGTTTTAGAGACAATCCATTTGACTCTGAGGTTGATGGACAGGCTGCCCATCAGGCCTGGGCCAATTGTACAGGCTAGTTACTCCTCTGTGATGTTGAATGGTCTTGTACTTAAGAAGAATTCAAAACAAGATAGGGGCGGCCGCCATGTAGTTTTTAGTATCATGCACTGGGGAAAAGGAGAGCAGGAGGGTGAGGAGATATAAGAAGAAAAATGGAGACCCAAGATCACAGTAAGGAGAAGGTGGGATGGGTTGCTATGCTGTTGCTGTGGTGCTCGGACAGGGAGAAAACAAGCTGTTCTCAAAAGGACTATTTTATCAATGAGAGACCTGTATAGAAAAGGAGAGCGACCTTGCTCTGAGGAAAAAAAAATCTGGCCTTTGAGGACTGGACTGAATTGATTAGAAGCCAAAAAAAGGGGGAAGTAGCTTGGGCCTCCCCCACAACATCTAAAGTGAGTTGATGCTAAGAAGAAATTGTGTTCTGCAGGGAGGGAAGAGGTGCCCCGCCCCATGTTTGAAGTTAAGTGAATGCTTAAAAGAAGCTGTATTCTGCCAGATTTGTGATAGTGGTCTTATGCCACCAAAACAACGCAATTTGGCCTTGAAGAACATTCTTTCCTTTCTCCTAGGAGGTAAAGAAAAGAATCCCTTGCCATCAGCAGCTATACACTGACTGTTTCTTGCGAAAAGAACTTCCACGGCTAGGAGCTGTAAAAACGCTTCTCCTGTGATGCTGGACGACAACCGTAATGAGTAGTTTGATCTATGTTAGACTTTCATTCCTGTCCCCTGTGTGTGCAGGAAGACATGGAGGGTTGGAGAGGGACAACCTGAGAAAGAGACGGGTCCCCTGAAAGAATAACAGGTGTCTTAAAATGTCTGTTTTTATTTTTCTTTTCCTTGTAAATTTTTTCCTATCTTTGTTCCCCTCCCCAGTGCGGTAGTATTCTTAGTAGTTTAGTAATAAATCTATTTTGCAACTGAAGTTTTTCAGCCTGTCTGACCATTTTTTGGAGCATATATGTAGACCATTTTTTGGAGCATATATGTGTCTTTCTCTCAATTATGTTATGTTATCTGAAAGCCATAAATTTTCATGTTAATTGGGGTTTTGCTCTCCCTTCTTCCTCTCCAGTGAGGGAAGGGAGAGAACGTTGTGGGTGCAGTGCTTTTGGCTTTCAGTCAAGTTCAAACCACGACATTTTTGGTGCCGTGACTCGGATTGGGAAAAATCAGGTTTAAGCCCACCACAAGTCCATAGAATCTAGAGCTTTAATTCATGTTTAAGTGAGACCAGGCCTGCACAGCCCAGGAACGGAGCCAGACCAAGACTCCCTCACATTGCACATGTCCCACAACTCCCAAAATCTGCCAGACAGACAACATCAAGTTTCTCATGGAATTAATTACCTGCTACTTTCCTTCTGTCAAAAGGCAGAAGGCAGTGGGAGTGTTTTGGGTGATTTCTACCTGTCACTTACCCATCATTTGGCATTGGGGCACCAGGCCAGCCTTGGAACCCTGAGGTGGCTGAAAGCCACATCTTGTAGGAGGTTATCACCTGAATACAAGATAACAGGTTGATGGAGGAGGCACAGTGGGCATTGTCACACGCTTCCTCCGTGAAACTGAAGGCAGAAGGAGCCCATGAGCACACAGAGCAGTCTATACCAGCCTGGGACAACTCATGTCCAGACAGGTTCATGGTCCCAGCTTTCCAGTTGCTTTCAGACTTTGTGTGACACAGAGCACAGGACTCCTCCCCATCCTGTCAGTGACCACTTCAGCTTAGGGCTGCTCTAAGGAAGAACTCTAAGCAACAAGCACCTCTTTGCTGCACAGTGGCACAGCTTCTGATGGAGAGGTGGGGGGCTCTCCTTTCCTTCCTAGGGCTCTGTTTGAACCCTACAGGGCCAAGGCAGAAACTGAACCTTCTGGGACTTTAGCTATATCCTTGTAGCTTCATATTTCACATGTTAGTCAGAAGAAGCAGCAACAGCTCTTCTCGTCATCTTGAGGGAAGAGCCTGAGTGTCACATCATCTTCTAAAGAAGGATACCTTTGAATCAATCAAACCTGTAGCAGATCCCTTTGGCAGAAGTGCTTCCTTGAAACTTTAGGTCAGATGTTAGAGCTGCAGACAAGTGTACAATTTCAGGCCAGTTTTCTGACAGAATGCAATTTTCCGGACTTTCTGCAATGAGGGAACATCTACTGATTGTGCTGCTATATTGACTCTTTTCCTAACACATCTTAGTCTGTGTCTATAAAAGTCTTTAAGATGGACAAGAGAAGGATCCTTGTTCCATATAACCCTCTGTGGATCAGAACAACCACAACCACCCAGCACTCAGCTAGCCTTTACTCCCCACCATGTACCACTCAGACAAGATTATTATTCTTCTTTGTGAATGCTTTGGCAGGGCAAAGTATCTGAAAAGTTTAAAATGCAGACAAGCTGAGTAGTCTTGCGATAGCTAGAATTGTGTGTAGCAGGTTRTGGAGAGTGGAACAAATGTAGTTCTGGAGGGTCAGAGCTGTAATACTCGGGGAGGATTATGCCTCATACCTGCTGCTGTGGTAAGGGTTACCTGGAGCAAATCATCCTCAGCAAAAGCATCTTGCTGTTGTCTTGAAGAAAACATTGTCTGGAACGGAGCTGWGAAGCAATGCAACACCAAAATGCTGTCAGCCCCCTTGAGTGCAGCACAAAACCATGAACGCACTTTGCTGGATTTTGCTGCTAAGATCTGATGTGGCGAAGTTAGATGACACAGCATTCCACTTGCAACTAAAACTGTCTTTCACATCTTTTACAGCCCTCCAACCACCCTGAATCCTAGCGGGACAACATTCAGTGACTTTGAGAAATATAACACTGTTGGTAGTGTACTTCCATGGGCTGATTTTGCAAGCTTTTGGCAGCTAGCTGTTACCACTTTGGCCAAAGCCAGTAAATAACTAAGACAAGAGCTATTTCTTTTACAACTGTATGTGCTTCAAGCTGCTGCAAACACCTGATCTTTTCTTCAGTTCCCATTAATCTGCCAATTATAAGAGACATGAACTCTACAGCACATGGAGGGATGTGGGATTTCTTTTTGCAGTTTGGGGTCTACTGGTGGCTGTCCAGGAGTGCAAATCTGGAAAGATAAATTAAAGGTGAGACCAGGAAAGAAAAACTATACCCAAATGAAAGTGTCTGTACCATCCCAGAAAAAAAATAAGGCCATGAAGGAACATCGCCTTGCAGATATCCCTCAGCAGTAAGTGAGGCCCTGATTTAAATACGTATTTATTTTACTGCTACAAATTAAATATGACCCTTTCCAGTGTAGAAAACAACAGGGGATCACAACGGTCTTAGAAAGGAGATTGTAAACAAAAACACCTGCTGGGCTCTGTCCTGCATGAATAAAAAAATTACAAACAAAGAGGTGCTACTTGTGGCCCCAACACACAATCGAGTGCTAGGGTATGATGCCATGTATTCCAAATTTACTGAATATTTCAAAGGCACCAGAAAAACCAAACCCCAGCTGATTGCATTTCCTAGAACAGTTGTCCTAATTCAGTTCCTAGAAACTGAAAATTATGGATTTGATATTCCTGTCTTACTCCTCTTGCATACACTCTGCCGCATCCTCTTTCTCCCATGCAAAACATGTGCTGATTTTGCAGCAGGACTTGTATATTCTAAACCTGGCCCCTCAGTAAAAATGCACACTTCCAGCAYGGAATCAGCACTGCACCAAAGGTGTCTGTCAAAGCATGAGATTTTCTCAGCTTCAGATGACTGGAGGAGGAAGAGAAGTCAGAGGTGGCCAAGAAAGCCAGTCTTTTCTGCTCCGAGGGCCTTTTTTCTTCTGCATGTGGGACAAATGAACTGAAAAAACTGTCTCTTCATGTAGCCCATTCCTCTAGCATATGTAATCTAATTTCACTCAGCTGTCCTTATGCTGAATTCAATAACCTGGTATTGGTTACAGCATATCTTCCAGAAAGACTTCCAGTTCTAATTTGCAAACACAAATGAAAAATTAGCTGCTTCTAAGGCTAGTTCCTTCCCATTGATGAATCACCCTCCCTATTAAAAGAGTGTATCTTACATCTCTTCTGAGTTTTAATTGAAATTCTCATGTGAATGTTACTTCTGGCTCCAGTAGTATTAAGCCAGTGAATCACCACAGCTCTGATCCAGGGTGACAGATCATATGCATAACAAGAAAATCCATAGCCTTATGAAATGAAAGAAGTGAAATGGACAAATGCTTCTTATATATCAACTGTACTGGCACATGATCCCCAGAACACTGCACTGAGCTAACGGCATTACAGGGACAGGCAAGCATCAGTTAGAATATTTTTTTAATCTAGCATCATGATCAACCATTCAGGAAAGCAAATGCTAGTCGAGTCCAAACCCAAATACAAAATTCCTTGTAAGAATAAGACCAGCAAACTACAGGAGAAGAGATCAAGACTGTATCACATTTATGTCTGAGCTTCAGGCTGATGCTTTGAGGACAGAATGATCTAATCAGATCTCTTTTTATCTTGATGGTTTGAAAATTTTATTAGAAACTACCCAACCCTTTCACAGTACGCTAGACTTGAACACTGAGTTCATCTTCTTCGTCTGCCTGCTCATCAATTTGTTCTGCAAACATTGAGGGAGACTACCATTAATCTATAAAAAAACATCCAGACTGGTTCCTGGGTTAGTTATAAATCCTTTTGTGGAGAAATAAATTGTCAAAAGTGTGCTTTAACACAAAGTATTGACTCATAAGTGTTCTGCTTTCTTCACTTTGAAGTCTGCCTGTCTAGCTCAGCTTGAAGAAAATCAGGGCTCCTGTGGTTTCCCCGAGTATGAATACAGAGAACTGCTGAATTCCACAGAGAGTAACCACACACAAAATTGATGCCTGCAACCTCTCAAAACACTGGGATTGTAATTAAAATCCTTGCTTACAAGAAAGTCTTGTATTGTTCCAGCAAAGACATGCCTTCCCATGTCTTTATTTCAGGTTGATTTGAATGCTCTGAAATGTTCTCGCATATTCATTCTGTTCAGTGAGGCCCTATACTTTTGGAACACTTTACGTTTAAATGTCTGCCTAAGCCTCACACAAATCAAATTGCAGTAAAGTAAATACTGTTAAAAACAAGGCTGCATTGCACCAACAACTCTAAGCAGTGCTGTTAATAGGAAATACTAATATCAGTAAAGTGATAAGCTTAGGCACCTTCATTACTCAACCTCATCAGTTCACATACTCAGAGCACAAAGCAATCAGCTTTCTTTCAGAAGAGCTTTACGTGCAATGCCAGCAAGCAAAGACAACTCTGTTTACTAGAGAACTGAATTTTTCAGAAATGCGTGTTCATGCTTTGTAATGACTTCCTAATTGGAAGTACCAGAGCAGACACGTCTCAGGAGCAATGTTTGATTAGATATTGTTTGTCACAAGTAACTAAGAATGAATTCCAGGTAATTTTATGCTCTAATTATGTTCAATTTGCTCTATTTGTTCTGTTCCATTTCTGAGAACAAGGTTCACGAAAATAATTCAACATATCCACCATGGCATACACTCATGGCAGTAATCAGGAATGCATTCCCTTTAAACTAGGTCTTGCTGCACTGAAATCCCTTAGGTGCTGCTCCTCTTTGCAGTGACCATGGTGTGAACAGAATACCTATGTAGAGATTGCCATACTCAGGGAGTATATCTGAGTCACTGAAAGAGCATAAAATTATTAAATTATGCTGCCAGTACAAAGACAGGGAAAAGGACCCATGGCACTGATTTTCAGCAGGGCACCAGGCTGCTCCTGGTCTGCTGGGAAAAGCTTGAGTTTCATCTAATACTACATGTTAAAAAACTGAGATTCAGGTCTAGGTGCTTAGGAAAACTCAAGATAACTATGTGTATGGCAACATTTTAGAGATGCACGTACTAAGAGTCTAGGATGCAGTTTACGTATTGTCACTGAGCTTAGTCAGGTATCTACGCTAGGGTTTTTCCCTTCACAACTCCAGGTAGCACTTTGTTACATCTATGTTGATGTTGAAATATAGAGTGATGGACTCAAAGATGCATGAAAATCTCCCAACCTGATGGTGAAGCAAGAGCTGTAAACAAAGCTCTCTTCAGTCCTTAAATTTGATGGAAAAGCAATTTAATGACAGGTTGACATTAGCAAAGGGATGAGAATTTAACCATAAATGTCCAAAAGGTTGATCTAACAATCTGAAGAGGCAAGTCTGTGCACTCCCCTCATGGCAAGGAAAGGATAAATATCTTATACAGACATGCATGAGGTTTAACTGCAGAAACTCTCCCGATAAAGAGGACATCCAAGTAGAGATGAAGGATAAAAGACCCCCATGCTATCCACATCTATCTGCGCCCCCTCTCTGCATCAGAGGTAAGGGATATCTCTGAGACTGGTTCAAACTCTGATAACTAAATTTTAAATTCTTGAAGTTAGCATAGGTGAACAACACTAAGAATATCTCCAGTCATGATGAAAAAACTGAATAATAGATATATTTTCCTACTTAGAGAAAGAAATACCTTTGTGATTGCATTNAAAAAAAAAAAAAAAAAAAAAAAAAAAAAAAAAAAAAAAAAAAAAAAAAAAAAAAAAGGTAATGCAATCTAGTAAGCAAATCTACAGGAAATAAAGAAGCACCATGGTGTCCTGGGTCTATCACCAGCAGAGAATAATCCATTGCTTCCGTTGCTCTTCCCATACTACATCTGGTTCAAGATGACCCAGTTACATCCTCCTGGTCCAACAGAGCACTAGAAACTGAAGTAGCTTTCTGAAGCTCTTTAATTTCCAACCATCTGCAATATTGCCTTGCATCAATAGCAGCAACTTCAATTATTTGCTCTATTTACTCTGACCAGTCTTTAAAGCATTTATTCTTCCAAAAAGAAAGCCGAGTGCAAGTCCTCCACAGACACTGGCCTGAATCTCAGGGCTGGTCAACTCCTATATTTTTTCAGAGGACTTGTAGAACAAAACAGCTTTAAAATTCAACATGGACCTTGTTCCATCAGCTTTGATGCTGCTACCTTCTCAAAGTTCATCCGCATTTGGTGAGCTGAGCCAGTCAGAAAAGAGCAAACAATGAATATGGCCCTCTCCTGTTCTAACATCACTGTGCACCCTTCAGGCTCCCCAAACACAGCATGTCACTGGTGCATCTAAATAACACCTATCACCCAGCTACCATGTATAACAGTGTCTAAAATGGGGACAAATGGTCAATTCATCGCTTTAATGTTCTGCAGGAGGGTTAACTAAAGAGAGTTATTACTTTGGACTTTTTTCCTCATGATTTGAGCTCCAGGTCTGTAAACTTACCTTCATGTCTTCTACTCACTACCTGTCCCAACTCTCCCTCTGTGGAAATTGTTCCTTTAATTTAGGATGGGGTTTTGCTGCAGGGTCCTTGCCCAAAGATTCGTTTTCTCTGCCAGGCACATATGAAAGCTCAGGATTCAAGATTTTCTTTGGATTTGGCCTGGACTAACTGGCATCCGCTTTGCAAATGAACTTGAAAGCTGTAACTTTTGCCACTCTGTCCTGC
This sequence comes from Malurus melanocephalus, assembly GCF_030028575.1. NCBI lineage: Eukaryota > Metazoa > Chordata > Aves > Passeriformes > Maluridae > Malurus > Malurus melanocephalus. The sequence goes on along the minus strand of NW_026623755.1, from coordinate 62,802 downwards.
AGATTCATAGAAGGGGCTGGTTTTCTTGCCCATTTAACTTCCATTTTGGTGACTGCAAGTTCTATGATTTAAAAAACAACCATTGTATCCTTCAAAAAACAATTCCTTCCCATTGCTGTGTTTCTGCCATTCTTGTACCCCATTTACACAGGAGCTGCATGCCTGGTCCTGCACCAGGCTTGTTTGCACCAGGTTTTTGGTAGGAGTTCAGTAAAATTAATCACTTGGGAAAACCTCAGAAATTACAAACTGTGAAATTTTTAAGGAGACAACAAGAAAAGGATCCCCAAAAGAGAAGCCAAAGCTTGGGAAATAAATGAAATGCTAAAAAATATATTCATTATGACTGAATAAAGCAGCTCAGCACTTGACAGGTCACTTGTATTGGCTTGATACAGTTTCTGTTGTACTACTGGTGATAAGTCTCATTTTACCCTGTGTCAGTGTGGGCTCAAGGATGCTTTGAAAAATAACAACTGACCAGCTCAGGGGGACTTTGTTGATTATCTTCACTGCCTGCATTTTCACAACATAATTTGCTTCTTCTTTGATGGAAAATGCCTGGAATGACTTTCATTCACTGCCATGATATATATCCCTTCCAGTTGTTGGTTTAGCATATTAAACCAGAAGAGTAATGGCACTTCCAAACTGGTATTCCACAATACCAGTTTAATCTTGGATTGGCACAGCTTGTGATCAGAGGCAGAAGTTCAGCCTGAGACACGGMGCCTGTGCAGCACTGAAGGGAACAAAGCAGTACAATGGGAATTTCATGTTGCCCTCTCTTCAGTGAAGACATGCTCTCAAAGTAAAAGACTGTTATTTTATAAGTAACAATTCTCAAAAGTACAAAAGGAAGTTAAATTTCCATTGAATGTTGCTGGGTGGGGTCTAAAATAAATAATCTGGATAAAAAATATTTCTGAAAAAATGAATTTCAACTGTTGTGGCTGTTGCACAAAAGGGATTTTCTGTAGTTTAGCACATGGCATTTAAGACACTCATAGCATTTTTTGTTAATATTTCCATATTGAACTCCAAACTGTTCTTCCATTACCTATAAAGTGRGTCATCTTCAGGTTTAATCTACCAGGTTTCATGCTTTTGTTGCAAAGCAAAGACTGAGAATAGCAAACCTGAGAGCATCTCGGAGAAACTAGCTGCAGCGAGGCAGTCATGGAAAGAGTATGCAGCTTGCAGTATGAAATCCTGAATTCCTACAAAACAGGGTTGTCATGAGTCATAGAAAGGACTTTAGACCAGGAAAAAAATTAGGAGGGAAACTGGGAGTGATTTTGGTTCTTGGCAGTAACAAATGTGGTAACAAAAAATATGGCAACAGCTGATTGAGCATGAGGAAAGAAACTCACACTGATAAAAACAACAGTCAAGCAGCTGACTCACGTCCCAGGGACTGTTTCTCTCCCTGATGAATTACTGAGTGTGGCTGGTAGGAAGCTGCTTCCCTGTGGTGCACGAACACAGAAGGCCCAGCAAACAGACCAGGCAAGGTAAAACTATTGGAACAGGATGTGAAATCAGACACTAGAAGGAATAACAGCTTGTGGTAAAAAAGCAGCCACGTTTAGAGCAGATGTATGGAGAAAAAGCAATGTGCAGAAAGACATAGATGAAGCTGAAGGCGGTGGGGTGCATCAACAAAGGAACTGATGATAAAAGCTTAATGGTAAAACAATGGCATGGGCACAACAGTATCTGTCTCAATCTCACTGGGAAAATAAATGAAAGAGRTTTTACTGGACCGAGAAACCACTATATAATTTTGTTATGAGGTCTGGTTGATACAGACATTCAGGCAGTGTTACTAGGAGGAGAGTTTTACTAGTAATCATATAATTAAGGGATACTTTGGTATCCTACATAAAGAATGGAGAAAAAGTGTGATGAGTAATAGAAGGGTAAATTACTTCTAGATGGGATGGGTGGCACATTTCTCCACCAACCAGCAGATAAAACCAAGAGACTGTGGGCTATTCTTATTAGTCTTGTAATTGCTGAAACCATTTTAGGAAATTTGATCATTAAAAATAAAATCCAAAAGAAGATGAGTTTATATTAAGTGGAAGAACATGTGAAAGTAGGTCTGCAAGTTCTTCACTGAAGACAGAGCATTACTGGAAATGAGGGAAACTGATTTAGCCATCTGATGCTGAAAAGACTTACATAGTGATTAACTGCAAATATTTCTGCTCTTGGCCTAAACTATTTCTTAATGGAGATGGGTAGAAAAAGATGTTAGGAGTATGGTACAAAAAACGGAGAAATGGGTAAAATTATGAGGATTTGAAGATTTGAGTTGAAATTTTAAGAGATTGAATGCAACACTGCTAAGAAGGCCAAAGGAATAGTCAACAGTTTGTCTTATGACAAATAGACAACAGTTTGTCTTATGAAGAAAAAATAAAACAACTTGATTTGTGTATCCTTTCAGACAGAAGAATACGAAGTATGTTAAACCCAGACACGATGGAGAGAACAGGAGAAAACATCTGTGCAAATATATATATATATATGTATGTATGTATATGTATGTATGTATATGTATGTGTGTAAAAGAATTGGTTACAAATATAAAAGACCAAAAATGTGAAGCAATAAATTCAATAACTGAATGTGCATACATTTAATATGGAAATGAAAAGGTCTCTTGCCTTTAAAAAAGGAAGTTATAGAACAATGGGGTTTTGGTCAAAGCAGGGGCACAAAACCTAATGAAAGCTAAGACAGAGACAGACCAGTTGTTACCTCGTGGCTGCAGCAAGAGAGGAGGGATCTTCCTGCTTTCTACAATATCACTATCAGAACTTCTGTGCTGATTATGAAAACTGACATTGATGATTAAAAATAGGGCAAACTGGGTATGTTCCTGTTGCCTCCTTAGTAAAACAAACAACACAGGAAATAATAAGAGCAAACTGAAAATAACCTAAGTGTAAAGGTGCAATATTCAGCTAGTACTAATATTCCAGTATTGGACTCCATGGTATTGCTTTTGATGCAGTGCAGGATGCTGGACTGGTACTGCCGATAATTAGATGGTGTTGGTTTCTCAGTACCAGAGTTGATTTCCCTCTTTGCTGATGCACAGAGCTTGCCAAAGTGTGTGGGATGAAGGAGAAGAGCTTGGACTTGATAAAATACCTCTTTCCACTGCTAGCAGTGTCTTCAATAATGAAGAAAAAAGGGCTTAGCCCTGCAGAAGCAGGCCTGCATTACTGCCCACAGTGTCAGTGACTGCTGCTAGCATCAAAGAATTTGGCAGCAAGGACCCTGTAGCTCGAGGAATTTACTCTCAGAGGCTCACCTGCATGAAACCCAGCTGGCCTTCTTGTTTCCTACATGGGATACTGATAACGACACCTCTGTACCTTCAAAATCTCGCTGGGAAGATGGCTGGATATTCAAGCAGCCAGATGCTGCTGAGCTCTGCTGCAGCTACTCCCACTGTTCTGAGGGAAGCTCAGGTTTAAGGCAAATTGTCCCAACACAGAACAAAGCAACATGTTTAAATCATGTTTAGTAAACAAGAAAAGTAATCTGAAAAAGCATGAACTAAAACAGATGAACAACTAAAACTTGAGCTAAATAGTGTACAAAACACTGAAGGAATAGTCTATTGTCATCCCACTCCTCTTCTGAGAGCTTTAAAAATAGCTCAAAAGAGGGAAAATCAAGACAAAATATAGAGGACAATGATTTATACTATCCTCAGGGCTGCTAGAGTTGCCTGTCTCCTAYAGCCATAGTCATCAGCTTCATGTACATGTGGAAGAACACCTGGTAACTGGACCTAATTTCTTCTTTCCACTGTATGTGGTTTTCTTTTTGCATCCTCTTGGTTTGCCTTTTTCTTTTGCCATCTGTTTAAAAATAAACCATGTCAGATAACAAGGAGAGTGTCAGAACATGTTCACAGCAGCACTAAAAATAGTCCATGGTTGAAGGAACTTACCAGCTCTTGCAGTCACTGAAAGAACATTCGCTGTGTCTGACCAACTGCAAATAAGGAGTGCTTTCACTTCCTATCCTTCCCTGTGAGTTGTGACATGGACAGCCCCAACTCTGAAGCACAGCATAGCTGCTATTTTTTACTATTCCCAAACTACATTCAATTATTTAAATCTTTTCTAGTTTTCAGATTAAATCATTTGTCTTAATACTGTATTATCAGGGTTATTTGTGGGGAAGGTAAACAAAGGATTCTTACTGAGTGCTTCCACAAGCTAGCAGTTGATTCTTACATGGTCTCTTATTAAGTCTTTCTCATTTTCACCTGCTGTATCATTGCTTCTCTCTAACAATGCCATGGAAGATAGTGTGTTTTGTCTGACTAAAACAGGACTATTTAACATTCAAGCATTATGTTGCCATTTTTAACATGCATGGACTCAGCAGACAAACCCAGACTGGAAAATATCAGCAGCACCTACAAGGAGGGCGTGTTAGGTTGGTCACGGCAAGATCAGGTCTGCAAAGACAGGGGACTCGCCTTGCTTCATTGACAGTCCTGGGATACTGGCACTGAAACTTCCTTCTACCTGCTTCATACTTCCCTGATCTCAAGTTTTACCCAAATATGAGCAAAGTGTGGCAGAGAATTGTCTTAGGTGAATTGTCACTGTGTGCTACAGCCCTAATGTTCCACAGAGGAGCCCTGAAGTCCTCTACAGTAAGTAGCATGCCAAAAATATGTTGCTAACAATAACATCTGGCACCACAAATGACTAATGCTGCTTCCATGGCAGTGAAAAACCAAGAAGTTATTCATCTGGATCATCACATTTTAAGCTCCAACAGTCCAAAACGAGATAAATTTTGTCTTGTTTTGTTTTTAAGCCAAAATAGAGCTCAGTTTGTGACAGCTGAAACAGCAAGTGGCCAGCGATCAATTAATTTTAAAGGAAGATGACTAATTCTCTCCTGTCACACACGAAAGCTATTTCAATATCAAACACAGAGTCTAACTTGGAGAGACTGCATTATCTTGCTAGCCCTTGAACACTGAGAAGTTTCTTCTCAATCTCATGTGAATTTTCCCTCCATTCCATGAGCAATTTCTGTAGTGTTCTTCTAAGGAGATTTTGAAAAAAAAACTGTTTCTTTATACCATGGACATTCATCTGGCTGCAAACACATAATTCTACTGAGAGAAATGTAGTGGTGGTCACAGTGTGAGCATCAATTAGATATAAGCTGAGARGGGGAAAAATTAGACATTTAAATTTTGTTAATTTTGTGGAAGGACAGGATTTCAAATTAAGTTTTGAAATAATTGGAGGGAAATGAATAAATATGTTGGGGTTTGTTTTCCTTTCATTAGGCTAGACCACAGTGCTACTCATATAGCTTAACACTCTTGCAGTAGGAGAGCAGTCCTAATGCCTCTTGCATTGACTTTTGAAGAATTTTGGCAGTACAGCTCCTCCCACAGATCCTTTTCCCACTTTGACTTATAAAAAAAAAAATTGGTCTTACAGTTTCTTCCACCCAGCTACTCTGACCATCAGAAAGACATTATAGAAACTGTAAAGGACCATATTCATTAGAACACCCATGGATTTGCAACAGGAACAGAGTCCTTCAAAGCCTTGGAAGTAAGACCACATTGCCGTCCTGTCCTTCAGTCTTGCATGAGGAATAGGGTGCAAAGATTTGGCCAGCATTTCCTCAGTGGTTCAGAAAGAGCATTCAAGACCAAAGCTCTCTTCCCATCTGCATTGTGCTAGAGCTCCTTGATCACTTTATGCAATATTTACAGTCCAATTAAAAGCACTGATGGCACAGAGGTTGCCCTAGGGAGTCCAAGCATCTACACCTCAAAACAGCAAGGGCAAATCAAAGGGTAGCAAGTGCCTCTGGAGCACACACAAACTTGTTTTTCTACAAGATGCAAGTGGGAAGACTTGAAGACTTCACCAGAAGAATAAATTCTGGTAAATATTCTCAACACAAATTGTATGTCAGTCAAAAGGAGAAACAAAACTTCTTTGTAATTCCACCTGAGTGGACATGACACCTTCACTTCAGATGGTGAAATGCTGGCACCATGAGAAATGACTGAAAATGGGGTCTAAGCATGAGGCACATAATAAACTTTCATTAACCAGCACAGTCATCAGCCCTATTTAAAATTACACATTTAGTGCATGCCAAATTTGACTGCAATCATTCAAAACCTACAAAAGAACCATCACTTCTCATCCTGCTTCCTCCAACAGATGAATTATAAAGTACTTAAGTATTTCATCCATAGCTTATTCTGAACATTTTCTAATACCTTTCACCCAATCCCACACAGGCTGAGACCTCAGTCCTTGATAAGCAATTCACAGAGTGCTGTTTAAAACTAAACAAATTCTCACCCAGATCCTGCTAAACTTGTTGACTTTCTGGTCTATTTTGTGCCCAAGGAAAGGCACACAAGGAAATCCAAAGAATGAAACTGCACTTGGAGAATAGTATCTGTCTAAAGAAATTACTCAGAAACACATAATTCATAATATTTTCTTAAAACATAGGAATTGACAGAACAAGGAACAATTAACAAAAAACAAGCAACAACATCAGCTCAGGGGAAAAACTATCTCTGCAAATTAATAGTGTGATGCTTGAAATAAGACTTGAGCCATAGAAATTCAGAAGCTCCTGCAAGTTCAAGAGAAGATAAGCATTGTTTCAGTAGCTTAAACACATCATCTTTGTGCCATGAAGATCCACGAGCAGAGCACAATCCAAAACCATTGGTGAGATTAAGTGTTTTCAAAAGAAAAAGCAGCCTCTTTCAAGCCCCAAAGTGGTTACTTTGAGTAAAGGTCCTACACTGACACTCATCTCTTCAGCTTGAAATGTGGTTACCTGAACAAAAGTAATAAGAGCTACAAAAAGTGAAGTCAAGTGTTTGCCCTCCTGCTTCCATCTCTCCTGCTAAGCTTTGTCTTGTTGCAGCAGGATTTCAGGGCTGTGAGTGGTACATGATTGCACACTTGGTGCTTTGGGTTACAGAGTGAGTAAAGCATAAAAGGGCCACTTAGACTGGAAGTCCGCTTTTGCTGTGAAAGTCTCACATTTCCATGTTCTTTTAAGTTTGATAACAGTGACAGGCTATTTTAAAAAACCCTCCAAGCACTATATGGCATTTAAATAGCAGATCTAATATAATTATGGGTATGTTGAAACAATTATCTGAAAATCATGCAGTAAAAAAGGAGGCAAAGCGCTCAGCCATCACAAATGAAAATGCCAGAAGGGATTTAAGCCTTCATTATAGAATGATGGCCTGCTAAATTATATTGCCAGAGCACATGCAAGACTATCATTGACAGTCTAATTCCAGCTCAGCTCTGTGGAGACATGAGAAATTCTTCTCTCAGCCCATACCCAGAAAGAAGATGAAAAGAGCAGCGAAAATTCAAAAGCTTTATAGCGATCTGCTGGACCATAGTGATATGCACCAGAACCTGATTAAAGAGGTTACAGGGACTCTATATTTCTATGGTTGTCTCAGCAGACACACTCTAATAAAAAATGTAATGGATAGATTGAGAGAGCACAAATAAGGGCAGCCACTGACCCTTTAACTCCAGAAAGTCAATTTTCGCATACATGCACTCTTTTGAGCTGTGAGTGCAAACTGGTACAAGCTTGCTGAGCCAAGATGCAGGTAATGGTGAGGCTGGACTGCCATTTGGGGATGCAGAGGGGGTGGAAGCAGGAACCTCTGCTGGAGTGTATCTGCAGCACACAGGGGACTGCAGGAGAAGGACCCAGTAGCTGGAACTGGCTTTGTGACAGTGTGAGGCACCAGATCCAAGCTGGTTAGCTCTGCTGTGGGTCAGGGATCGGATTAATAGAGCAGCACTGAAGTAAAACAGTTATCTGGTTTTTTGGGGCAGGTGCAATGTTATGCTGTGTTGTACACATACCCTCACAATTTCTTGGTTTGCACCATGTGCACTACAGAGCTGTTTTCCTGCTCAGGTTCCTTCTGTGACCTGGATCCAAACTTTTATCTTCAGTACTGACCACGTGGGTGAAATAGGGCAATTAGACCTGCCAGACCACTGAGCAGTGCTGATGGGCTTGGTCGTGGCAGCTTGACCAGCAGAATGAGTGGTTTATTACAAAACCTTAAGCTAAAAAATATGAAGAAAACATACCAGGTTAAGGTAAGATGTCAGGACAAAATGCTTTACTGTGCAGACAGTGAGACATTGGCACAGATTGCTCAGATGAGGTCTGGATTCCCCAGCCCTGCAAGTGTTCAGGGCCAGGCTGGATGGGACTCCGAGAACCCTGGTCTAGCAGAAGGTCCTTGCCCATTCTGAGGGAGGCAAAACTCAAAGATCTTTAAGATCACTTCCAAACCAAATCATTCTAGGATTCTCTGATTCACTGTGCTAGGGTAAAGTCTAGTCTATACTTCCCTCAGGAGATGAGGGAAGAGTTATTTTGCATCTCCTCAAACAGATGGACTGCTTGTGTGCCCAGTCTTCAGCAGAGAGGGTCTGTACAGCACTTTTCACAATCACATTGGTTTCTGCTGTAGGTTCAGGGGCAAACCACTCCAAGGATCTTTTGAGAAAGCAGAGAAGAATCCCAAAGTAGTGACATGCAAAGGATGCTGAGATCAGTTTTTAAAAGTCAGTTTCCCCAAACAAAGAGGACAAAAGGTACAGACACAAGCCCTCTTGTGGGATGTTGCCATTTTCACAGACCTTGGATAAAGGGAGCGCAGCATCACTTCCCAGAGGCCATTGGGAGGGAGCTGCACCCTTGTTTGTGACCCTGAGGAATAAACAGCGATTCTTCATACTCCCCTTCCCACGTTCTCTGGGGGAATACTGTATGGTCAAAAAAAAACTTTAAAAATCAAAATGTCGTCTGCTTTGCAAAGGGCAATGTAAGTCTCTGCTAACTCCTTCCCTTTTCCCTCAGGGTAGATACATGGCTACCCATTCTTATATCATCAAACCTTCCATTAAACACAGGCCATGTGGTAGGCCTGTTTAAGGCCTGGTCAAGGGAGAGAAGGCCCATGAATGTTCTGGAACAGTCTGGACCGTTGGCCATCGTTGGCCAGCAGCCGGCAGGTGCAGTAACGATTCCAGTGGGGCACTGTCTCGAGTACCCTCGTGGCCGTGAGAACCACTAATGTAACTATAYGGCAGAGGGGAATCAGCACGCGCGGCCTGCAATGGCAGAACTACCATATAAGGAATTACATATYGTTATTAGGAGCTCATGAACGTTAAGTTACTATTATTCTCGTTAGAAAAAGTGTTAAGTTTGACTGTTGTTACYGTTGGAAAGCCTGGTTATAAAAACTCTCTGGAGCGTGCAATAAAGTTGGAGAGAGTGCACGTTCTACCACATCTACGAGGTCGTTTCTATGTCTCTCCTGTCCCCTGACAAACGGTTGCTCCGACAAGGCCACACCACAGAAAATGGAAAAACAGTTAAAGCTTTTCTTGTAAATATATACTGAGTAATTATAAATAATGCTTGAGGTTTTTTCCTGGAGAACTATTTTAGTTCCTGTCAAAAAAGGGTTCACCAGTTCACCTTATGGACAGAAATGTGGAGAACGGTATTTCAGAGATGATGAGACTGTACATTTACAAGAAAAATTCTTGCAGGTACATCAATATCACTGCACAAGCACACAATAGGTGTGCAGGCATAAACATTTCAGGCATAAAAATCCATCACAGATACCTTTGGGTGAGGCAGGGATCACTAATTAGCTACATCAGTGTTAAAGCTCAGTCACTCAGATGGCTGAAAGAGGATACATGACAACCAGATGCTGGAGCTGAGACTGAAGAATATTGCAAAAAAATCCAGGAGCACTGCTGAAATTGTCCCAAGGGAAGTGTGAGAGGGATGCCTGGCTGATGAGACAAAGGGAGCATTCCACAAAAAGAACAGCCCTATAAGGTAGCTTGACAAGAGGCATATGGAAAAGGAGTACCACTGGACCAACAGCTGTAGAGCAGTTTCCCATGAGTTGTGGCCAAGGGGTTTGGCTGACTGGCCTCAAACCACCACTGCAACCATGTGGTCCACCATGACACTCAGTGTGGGGTAAACATTTGCTGATACACTCAGGAGGACACCTCCACATACTGCTTTCCCCAGGAGACAGCAGTGCCAAAGACATCTTGTTACCTCAGCACAAGCCATCCAGCTCTGCAGGATGGTGTTAAGCAGATTTTGAGCCATGCACATTGAAATCACATTACTTCTCACAAGTAGCTTATCAATACCTGGGTAGCATTTCATGTCAATGCCGCACCACAACCCCATTTGTGAAACCCTGAGAAGTCTGTGTGGTGAGGTGATCTGATCCAGTACACTCACCATGATATTCTGGCACATCAAAGCAAGGCTGAGTGAAAGCACAAATGCATCTTCAAAGCACAACCGACAGACTGCATCTGGCCAACTGAGTGACTGTGAGGGCAGCAACCCCACCACAGCATCTGGGTCACCCTCCAGGGTGGCGCTGTCTCTGGGGCTGGGGCTGATGTACAGCTGTGGTGTGTCTGAGTAGAGCTGTGGTTTCTGAGGTACAGCCTCTATGGGAATGCAAAGGTCAAAGGTAGGAAAGAAGGACTCAGCACTGGCAGCTGAATGAGGTCCCTTTTACTCCACGTGATGCCAAGGTGTTATGCATCATGGATATTATATCATCAGCATAGCATCTGTCACAGAGAAACATGGAACCTTCATGAGGCTGGAGGAGAAACAAGGTCCCTAACAGCAGAGTGTACTAAATGACAAACACGCAATGAAATCCATTTCAAAGCGTTGTGGTTTAAATCTGACTTGTACTATGGCATTTTCCTGATCCAGGCATCAGACAGGACTGCAGAGCAGGGAAGAGTCTGACAGGGACAGGCTCAGGTAGATTTTAGGCAATAATCCTAGAGATTAACATATTCTTATAAATTATGCAAAAATTATGAAGATATTTTCTTTATCATGTCTCCTAACTTGATATGTAAGGTTTGATTTGGACCCTCATAAACCTAAAAGAAGAAATGGAGATTTTCCTGTCATTGCAATGGACTTTGTTAAATATCTTTACTTTGCAATTTCTATTCAAATTTTCTAGCCAGTAATTGTCAAGCAACAGAGAATGTCACTGTGATTTATAGACTATAGTGATTTTGTTTCAACTGGAGACAAAACAGCAGCATTTTCAGATGGAGTTAATTTTGCATAAAACACAATTATTTCTTTTTATGTGCCTCCAGAAATGATGAAATAAGTTTTTATGTACACCCTCATTTCAGAAGCATTAGAATGTTACAGCTCTATGTCTCCTGAATAACAAAATTACCATGTTTGGTATGAAAACATAGATTACAGCAGTTTAATTAAGACAGTTCTGGAAAAGTAAACAAATATCAGAGCAAAATGTTCATCATTAAATGAAAGACAAATTGCTACATTTTGTTTTGATAGTTTGTGTGTTTGGCAGGGGATAACATGTCCTAGACAAACACAGATTTCTTCCTGCTATTCCTAGAGTGAAGCTGTATTTAAAGGCACAGGAAAGATGGGTTTTAAACACAATACTGGGTTAAACAAATGGGCTAAACATAGAGCAGGAGTGAAGTATATTGTGCCTCATTAGAAATGGCTCTCTTCCTTCCCCATGTGCAGATCCATGGTTAGGAAGTCYGGCCCTCATTTGCTTTTCAACACAGATGAGGAAGTCAAGCTTATTATTCCCTTATTAGGAAGGGGTATTAGTATTGTGATTCAAGCTGGTGAAATTCAGATTTCTTATCCTGAGGGGAACTTCAAGGCACTGGTATTTGGTTTCATTCTACATCACAAATGCAAAAAAAAAATCCCTTCACTTTGACTGTTCCTACATATATTGTTTTATTTTGTTTCAGCTGCCTCTGAAATAAATGAGAGCAGTAATAAAGTCAAACTGAAATGTTATAACTTTTATCTAATATTTAAGTAATTTTTTTGCAAATATTTTGACACAGCTGTGGCCATGAATCAATTTTGTTTCTTTCAAACAGGATTTGCTGACAGAATGCCATTATTTTTACAATTGTCCACAAACTGATTAGAAATTAACTGATCTGTTAAGTGAATGAACAGATGTATTTCTCCACCAGTGAGATATTGCCAGGCCCGGGGAGGCTCAAACCTCACCTGGACTTAGAAGCAACATGGTAACAGAGGAATGCTATCACACAAAGGACTTTCTCTGGACCAGCCTGGCCCTGCAGACTGGATTTCTCCAGAAGGAATGCCTGTTCCCACTTGCTCCAATAATGAGCTCTCCATCCCTGACTACCTACTTTCTGCTAATGCAGCTGTGAAAGAGGGATTAAAGAAAAAGAGTATTTATTACATCCCAAGTGTCTGAAATGACCCTTTTCTTTTTGTTCTTCATGTTTTTTAGTGTCTCAGCAAAGTCTATCAAATGCTCAAATTTCAAAAAGTACATTGGCTGCTCCCGAGCCTGCGATTGATGCTGCTGGTTTTTGCTGTTTGGTTGGGTAGAGATGCATTATCTTTACAGTTTAAGGCCCTCAGGGTACACAGCTATTACCTGTCACACCCCATTTACCACGTCTCTTTGTGACATCAGCGGTGCTGCCTAAATAAGAAAGAACACAGTAACAGCAAAGTCAAAGGAAAAGGAGACCCAGATACCCAGAAATGAATGGAACGTGGAAGACGGAGAAAGGAAGCAGACACTGAGGACAGAAGGCTGTGAAAAATCCCTTTTAGGTAGGATATTAGTCCCTTGGGATGGACTGGGATGGAACCATTCAGCCAAAGCAGAGAAATAATAAGGGTTGTTGAACCACTGAACAGAGGATCTTCAAACTTTCTACCTGGAAACACTGGTCCCAGGTCACCCCTACCTCCAGGAGGTGCGTTTAACAGCGGTGAGAACGTGGTAAGCAGAGGCTGCCTCAGTGGAGGGATGGAGACACCACCCCAAAATACTCTTTTAATAATTATGCTAATGAGTAGACACCAAGGAGCAGCAGAAGTGCAGAAATAGATCTAACACTCCACTAGGAGAGAACATATCTGTCCTGACCATCTACTGCATCACCAATAATTGTGCTTTGAATGGTAATGTGCTGGGACAATAAAGGCCAGAAGCTGCACTGAAAACAGCTGTTCAGAAGTGAGTAGGACAAATATCAAAATGAGGAAACCTGAAAAATTGAGAATTTTGAAGGAAAAAATGGTAATGAGACAATAATAGCTTGTATGTATCTAATGACTCTCAACCCAAAGGGAGCCACAACATTTTGCAGCATAGTAAGGAAACTAATTAAGAGAGGTCACTTTACCCAGCAATGAAATGGAGCTGTCTCTTGTGTAAGTGTCTGGTTGATGAAAATATTAACAGCAGAGCAGCAGTGGTACAGAAATGCTTGAGTCTGGAATTATAAAATAATACCAAAAGCATCTGGCACACAGGTCATTCAACCTGGTTTCAAGTTTGATTAGGAAGGCAGTTTGAGAAGCTGCACTGGTAGGAACCAAATTCTCTGAAGTCTGCAACACAGAGATGTCTCTGCCTGAGTTATTTTCCCTGACTGCTCTTACATACAGCAAAGGGAAGCAGGTACTTTTAGGACAAAACTCATGTGATTGACAATAGATATTTATTTTAAAATGAGATGAGTCCCATCCTAAAATTATAATCACATTCTGTCTATAAAGGGAGTCCTGGCATGCAGTTTGAATGTAAAAAACAGCTTTATTGTAAATTTATTTCTGTCAGATGACGAGTACATAATATATATAGACAAGAGATGCTGTGTGCAAGACACCCAACTCTGCTGGGTTGATTGTTTTGTTGTTGTTTTTTTTTTTAATTTTAGTAGAGAAGAGAACCAGCAAAATTGAAGTGTCTGCAAAATAACAAAGTGTATGCTTTTTGCATCACCTTTTGTGCTCACAGTTCTTTKTTCTGCCCATATTATTCTGCAGTTCTCACTTTTGTACTTCTTGTATTGCAACATTCTTTCTTCTATTTTGTCTAGTAGATCATGCTTTGAGGGTGGGAGCAGCTCTGTAAGTGCCAAATCACCATATTATGGGAGGAGGAAGGATTTAGGATGCTTGGAGAAGCTCTACAGAAGCCACAGCCTCTGTTTCTCCCCTACCTCCACTCCCTTTTTACTTTCCTTTATTGGGAGTTTAGAATCAAGATAGTAAGTGCTTGGAGGGCACAGCCAGCAGCCGGCACTGCCAAGGCATAATCTGAAGAGAACACGCAGGGAAACAAAGAAAAATTTGCCTGGCAAAATTTCTGAAAGAGGAAATAACTGCAGCAAAAAAAAGTAAGATTTCTGGGACAGACCTCAAGGTGTTTSAGGAATCATCTCTGATTTTAGCAGACTGTGTTTCTGAGTAGGGCAAGCAACATCTAGCTAAGCTCTGTTTTGATGCCTTTGCTCTTATTCTTCCAAAAGGGGAGTTTTATGCATAAAAATCAATATTTCTACATATTCTGTGATTACCGTAACCTGGTTTCAAATGCTAAAAATTACAGTACTAACTCCCTAGAGATAGCATGAGAAACAATGGCTTTACCAAGTAGCATGATCCTTGGCAACATAGAAAAATGACTCATTTCCTAAAGTTTTTTACAATTTCAGAGACTTACTATTTTCTCTGAGCTTTATCTTTTTTCAGGAGTGCTAAAGGAGGTTATAATCAAACATAAGTGAACGATTATGTTCAACGTTTAGAAGAGGTGAAAAAGAGTATTGCCTCCAAGGACCTGATTCTGAAGTTACAAGCAGAACTACTACAGAAAGAATTTTCTGCAAACTCCTTTCAACAACTACAACAATATTTGAATCTTCATATTCCTTTACATTTACAAGAAAAGCTCATAGCAGATGGGCAAATTCTTTTCTAAATATCTAGCTATATTTATTTTCCAGGAGTCCTGCTGCAAACAGATGAAGTTCATTGCACATAGAGGCAGGATAAAACTGAACCATGTTCTGTGAGGTGGGGTGCAGTGAGAAAGCAAATACAAGACAATGTAGAAATCTATCAATAAGCAGAGCTATGAAGATTCCGAGGATTTTTTTAAATGCATTCATGACAGATGGTATGATAGGACCACATCCTCTGTGCAAGAGAGATCAGAAGCTGGAAGAATGGTGTATTTTCATTTCATTAGATTTGGACCATCTGGCTGTGGTGGGAGATTTTGAACTGAGCAAATCCATATCCTTACAGATCCTTCATGACTCAAAGCATCTCAGTCGTCCCCTCTTTTTAGAACAAATCCATGCTAAAGTCACACATTCACCTTTTCCTCATTTTGCCAGTGTATCATATCTGCATAGTCTGCCTTTTCTCGTTGCTTCTGAAGCTCTGGGCAATGACCATCACCATTAAACAGCAATTTACTGGTCAGATCTTGCTTGCACTTTTAAGTGCTTTTACAAGCTTTCTTAAAACAGTGTTTTTCATGGCAAAGCCCTTGGGAACATTGTCATCACCATTTTGCAAATGCTTCTACCAATCTCTGTTATATATAGGGATTAAGTGACCTGCTTCATGCTACCAGAATTCTCTTGCTAAGAAAAACTAGTATAGGACATAGAGCTGAAACTCAGGAATGTGTCTCACTCCTCTTCCAGGATTTTGATCACAGTTTTTCTTTCTCCTGATTGAAAACCAAGCATGAGGAAACTTAAATTAAAGCCATGGTCAGCACTAAAGTCAAATTCACTAATAAGATGAGAACTGTAAAGTTACGAGGAGAGAAACATGGTGCTGCACATAGAAAATGGAAGAGCTGCAGTGTGTTCTTGGGCTGGGTGAGATGCGTGTCATTTAGTTTTAGAGCTGACATTCAGCAGTAGGTTGTAGATACCAGTCAGAGAGAGCAGCTCAACAAACCTAGGTGCCTAGGACTATTTGGGATGCCCAGCATCATTTGGGATATCTGAGGGTTTCAGCATAAGGCTGACCTGCTTTGCAACATCAGCTTCAGCAGAGTCTGTTGTCTTGTCAGCTGAGCATAGTTGCAGTGCTGAAGCCTCTGGAGAGGAGCCAAGTACAGGGTACATTGGATGAAAAGATGAAGCCTGCAGTCCAGGAATTGGAAAAGTAACCACATGTTGGGACCAGTGCATCTCCTCCTTGCCTGCATCATGTGAGACTTTGGACAGTCACCTTTGGGCCAAACCCATCAAAGGGATTTTGGCATCTAAAAACCACAGCCAGGGAGAGCTACAATGCAGTGCCTCAAAACAGGATTTGCCACAGTCAGCACAGTAAGTTTTGGGGCAGGGTACAAAGTCACCTAGAAGGAGCCCCAAAGGGAAGGCATTCTTCCTCCTTTGGACAAAGGCACCTACCTGAAGCCAAGTATCCCCACCTGGCACCCACACAGGGATCCCTTTAGGGCAGAGGCTGACAACTGTCTCCATATTTTAGAAGAGCCTGAAGGGCAGAGTCCTTGCCATATTTGTAAAGGATGCCATTTTGTAAATTCTCCCTTGCATGGGAAGCAATGCATCATGGTACCACCACAAAACCGTGCAGATTCCTGAAATCTTCTCTTTCCAATATGGTGCTTTAGGCACAGAAATGGAAGTAAGCTGGGAAGGAAGATGACATCCCTCATTTTGCCTGTGTTATAGAAATATGAGGTCTTCAATGCTAATGTGAGACCATGTCCAAGTCTCATTCCTGTGGCCCAGCAATTTCAGGATCCATGTGCAGAGGGGATAGGTGGGGCTCCAGCTGTGTACTCTGTATTAATATTTTTTTCCTGGGCAAAATTGTTTATTTGGTGAGACAAAAAAAAATTGAAATCAGGGATGCTGCTGGAATGGATCATAGCATTGCCTTGTCTACACAAAGTCCCTGTGGAACTGTTCCCTGCACGTCGGGGATGCACAAGCCGTCTCACACAGCCTCAGCCTGAAGACATGTTCTTAACCCAGCTGTCTGCAGTGGGGTGACTTCCTTACAATCCGTATGTTGTTCCGAAAATAGCAAGTGTGTTGCTGTGACATGGTGCTCTTAATAACTGATAGGCTGGGGAGAAACAACACCAGCTAATTGGCTAATTACTGCATGCAAGAACACAAAACCTTTGTCAGGTCGTTTTAAGTCCTTCTCTTCTTCTCTATTGCTGTACACAAATCTCAAGCCAAAGTGTTGTCATCCTTGGAGTATATTAATTCAGGTCAAAATTGAGATTAATGATCCTTTTCCAAGGAATTACACATTCTAGTGTAGCACTTGGTCTGAAGGCCAATTTAGCCACGTTGCGGTGTTCTGGGACCTCTGGAAAATTATCTCATGTATCACTGGATAGCAGCCCAGAAGAATTTTTATTTTGGCTAGGATTATTAATACTTATTCTGAATGATGGATCAGCTATATTATACAGTTCATATTTCTCATAAAAATTTTGCTGGTAAATCAAGAGGGATACAGCCTCTTATGTACTTCATCTAATGAAATATAGATTAGTCTGGGGCTAGATTTTTGGAAGCCCATTTGATGAAAGTTAGTCCCTGTTTCTTCTCGTCAGCCCTTTTTGTTAAAAAAAAAAAAAAAATCCACAGCACCCAAAGTGAGTAAGATACATCCATTATAAAGGTATTAGCACAGGGTTATTTCTTGAAGTCAAGTGAGAGATTATTTTTCATATGCAAGCAGTCAAGTACCTGCCTCAAATTATAAATTTTTACTGAGGTGTAAAGTAATGTCCTAAACGTCCTACTTACTGAAATCCTACAAATACTTTAAGCACTATTGGTTCCCTAGAGTTACCCCAATATTGAGGATAACCTTGTAATGCTGTCATTAAGTGCTGACACAGCAGTTTACACTGCCCTGTGAAACCAGCGAGTTCTAATCACAAACTAAAGGTACCCAGCTCAGCACACAGGGTGGCCATAAGAAGGGACATGAATTCAGTTTTGCTTCTATTCTGTGTAAGTTATTCAGCCCTCATTTTGAAGCATCTGTCTCTTTTTCACATGCTCGGGATTGCTGCCTTCAACTTGGTATAAATCAGGACCAAAGCAAGGCAAGTGAGGTCTCCCAGGCGTGGTTCTCTCTGCAGGAAGGAAGCACACAAACCCCCCTCTCAGATGACAGAGGGGCAAAAGTCACACGAACAGGGAGCTTTCTTGCCTGCCCTTCTTGAAGCTTGCTCTGAACAACTTCCCAGGAGCTGTGAGTTCCCAGCTGCCAACCCCTGATACTTTTCATGTACAGATGAGACTATGATAAAAGCTGATAAAATCTGCAATGTCTCAACACAGTCAGCTGGGTTGGGCTAAAACTATTACCAAGGGCTTTGCACAGGTGACAGCAGAGCTAAGAGCTGGTCAGGGTGCAGGTAAAAGCACAGTGATCCAAAATGGAGAAGAGATGATGACAAGCACTGGGAAAGAAAAAAATGGCAGAGCAGGAGAGAATGAGCTGTGGAAGAAAGGAGATACAGAGGCCCAGGAGCAGTTCAGCAAAGGGTAGGACAGACTGATGCCAACCACTGCAGGCCTATTGTACAATGGAGTCAGTGGAGTTGTGTAAACTCACAAGAGATGTTGTGTGTGCGAGGRAAATGTTTTGGGATGGACTAAGCAAGCACCTCACACGAGCAGCCCCTCACTCTCAGGTAGCTGTGGGGGCAGCTCAAGCCCTGACGAGCAGATCATCCACACAGTAGAGCAACATGACCAAGAAGCTCATCACGGTGATTGAAAGGTGGAGAGGGCATATTAAAGAAGCAGCTCCATTCTCCCTAAAGAACATAATAGAGAGATAGTAGAGATGTCCTCAGAGGCCCAGTCAGACTGACAAAAGAGCACAATTGCAATTATCTGCTCATCTGAAAGGTGAGTAACAGGCGTCACTCACAATCAGGCTTATAGAAAACATGCATTACTCCTTTGAGCATGACATTTCTTGTCCAATTTAGATAACAGAAGCATAATCACAGGATTTATTCTTTCCAGGAAGCACAGTCTTGAAATTTTTTAGAAGAAAAACTTGTAGAAGTAAAGTAGCTCATATCACCTAGGCCCATGCAAATTTCTTTGTAATAAGTTTGAGAATAGATAATACTGTGAGATTCCCCACACCTCTCTACTGCAATTCACCACTCCAAGGAGCAGTTTAAATTTGCTCCCCTAATCTCCATGGATCTTGAGAGGTCTGTACATACTACAGGACAACCACCCTCTGCTCTGGCTCTCAGAGAAGATGCCAAATTTTTCTGAGGCACTCCCTTACACTGTGAATATCCATAGTGAGCATCTAATAGTCCCTGCACAACTTTGCAGCACAGAGGCTCCTCTTGGAAAGAGGAAAAGGCAATTTTTGATAGCTTTCTCTTCCTGGCTTTGTCTTGCATCATTGCCAGTTCCCTGGTCAATTGGAAAATAGCGTGTACTCCAGTCTTTAATATATGATCCTCTCCTTGTCATATTCCTACTGTTCGTATCCTAGAGGTATGATTCCTCCCCTTAGAAGGAAATTAGGCTCCAAGCTCATTTTATTGTCTTCTGCTCTCTTCCTTTTTGATTGTGTTAAGAACTCTCCTGGGTATTTGTTTTGAACTCAATCATTTGCTGTGCAGTGCTGTGGCTATTTGCACACAGAAAGCTGCAGAGAGTCAAACACTAAACACAGCAGAGGATCACATGCAAACTTCTCATAAGAGAGTCCAAATTTCAGGGCTGGATGCAAATAGAAGTGTTCACCAGAGTATAACTGCAACCAAGGAAATAAATAGCATTAATGAACGAAGTTGTCCTCCAAGAATTAAGTAAATGGCAAAAGGAGTAAATGACAAGGTTGACATTTTAATAGTGAACTTTCCTTCTGAGTCTCAGCTGTGGGCTGTGAACTGTGTTGAGCTTATGCTCAAAGGATCTGGATTAACATTTTCTTTTCAAATTGCTTATCAGCCTGTACTATGTAACACACTTAGTTCATGCATCCATAAGTTATTTCTCCCCCTTTCTTTTTTAAGATGTGGTTTTTGTGATTTTTTTGCAATTTTTCTTTTTTCTTATATAACAGATGCTCTTGAAAACCACCAGATTCCTGTTTTGTTTTTTTGTTTTTAATACAAAACAGGAAGACAAAAATGGCAAAAATGGCAAAAAAATGGAGCTTTTTCACTTAGTTGGAGAGGCCTTACTCTGTCATTTCTGTATATGTTTTCATGCTTTGTTTGGGCAGAAATGGATATACAGTGCACAGATTAGCTAGATTTCCTTGTGTCCTTTCCACCACAGCAATTTTCACACATCTAAAATTGTTAATTTTTTTAAGTTGTTTTCCAGCAACCATTTAATAAAATTGTGTGCTACCCATATAGCTAGCACCTAGATCTCAATTGTTGCCATTTGTTCTCCACAATGGCTTTTTATCATGACACTTAAAGACAAGTATTTATTCCAAATAGAAATTAATTGCTCTGTTTTAAGTTTATTTTGTTACAAATCTTGARAGATCAGAGAGAAAAGTTTTTGTTAATGCAAATTTGTGTGACTGAAAAACTGCTGTGTGTCCTTCCTCCTGGATTAAAAAAATAAAGGGAAAGGAAAATGTAAATGTTATTAAGCCTTATTTTTGATACACTGTTTTGGTCAAGTCTGTTGATCTTTGCAGAGATCTGGACCACAAAGATCACAAATTACTATGTTCATGGGCAATAAAAGTATTCCCAAATATTTTGCACAGATTGAAAGTACGCATGAAGGGGAACCGGTCCTGGGAAATATTTCACTAACAAGTCTCAGAAGCTAAATGCTAATTCACCTTGGAGAGTTACTCACAGTGTAATTATTCATGAGGTAGGCTGTATCTCAGTACATCTTGATTAAAACAGGCAGCTGATTCCCATTAGAAATAATACGGGAATGGCACTGAAATGTTCATTCGTAGTCTCTTGTCCAAAAGACACCCTGGAGGTCAAAATTTCCAGAAATCAATGTGTGTCTGAAAAGTCCAATGCAATCAGCTGCCTGTTGTAGGTGATCAGAGACTGACACCAAACATCACAAAGAGGAAGGAGGACCACAAAACAGCAAATGTTGGTAGCAAAGTCTCAGAAACCCTCTAAGTTACTTTCACACTAACAGATATGATTAATGAAATGTTTCAGAGGAAATAGGGAGTACACAGATGAATAACAGCAGAGAAAGAAGGACCTTGCTGATAAGCATTTCTAAAATCAGATCATCCTGGCAGCTGTTACACATGCAGCTTGACAGTGAAGCACTCGAATATGTCACCTGGGGAGCTAAGAGGACCAAGAGTAGATAAGGAACAAGCCCAGCACCCTGCATCTTATTACTAAGCATGATTGTAGCATTCCTTTCACATTTAAGCCATCTAAGGACTTAAAGAGGATAAATAAGCTTAAAGATGTTATGCCCCACTGCCTTATAGGAGAGCAGAATTTGCATTTCCAAACCTTGTGACGTATTGACATGTTGTCCCAAATGAGTGTTGCATGTTGAAGCAACAAAGATTTCAGATCTACAGAGAAACCACTAGTTGTTCCATTAGTCCTTTCTGTTTAGTTGCTTTAAGACCAAGTCTGGGTCCTTCACAATTCAAGGGTTACTTACTGTGTGCATAGCTGTCCACCTGAGATGCCCTCTCTCACAGAGAGAAATCCCACACATGCTCAGTATAAAAGGAATTAATGTCATGATGTAGAATTTTGCATTGCTAACCAGATCTTGGGTTTTCTGGAGAGTGGGTACAGTAGATAATAAAGGTTCACTGCTGTTTTCTAAAATGTAAAATTAATGCAATTGAGGTGGGGGGAGGAGGTCTTTACCACTCCTACAATTTATTCAGCCCGTGAGCTTCACAGGATTTAGCTGTGTTTCACTTACTCAGCACTCACGGAATATAYTGGACTGAGAGTGTTTGCCCAGTGATTTTCTGGCATGAGTAATGAAGCTGCAGGAAGCCATATGCTTCTTCTAATTATCCATTATCCTCATTATTCAGCTACTGTCTGATTATCAATTCTAAGAATCCAGTTCAGCACTGAGATTTAGATTCAGCAAATTAAATTTTCAAGTTACTTTAGAATAACCTAAAAAAAAAAAGAAATCTCACTAGCAAATTATACATTAATTAAGATAAATTACTGAGACCCCTCAAAGACTCGAAATGAAAAGCAATCTGAAAAGTTAAAACACCAGGCTSGGAGATTCTTCTGCCAATTTTTGCCATTCCCCCTGATGTTTCATATCTAACTGGGACATCCACACTACTCAGGAAGAAAGAAGGAATTAGGGGCTTTACTAGTAAACATAGAAATGTGATCATCTCACTCTACTTGGCACTTGATAGGCTTTACCTGAATAACTGTGTCCAGGTCTCATCCCCATAACTCAAGGAAGATGGAGAGAAAGTCCAAAAGAAGGCCATGAAAATAATCTGGAGAATGGCTGGAGAATCTGCCCTGTGAAGAAAGACTGAAGGAGCCAAACCTTCACTTCCTGGAGAATAGAAAGCTCAACCTCATCACAGTTCCCCAGTGCTTATAGGGTGGCCAGAATGAGGAGGGAGGATCTCCCTCCACAAGGAGCCACAGGGAAAAGACAAGCGGCAACAAGGTCAGGTTCATCTTGGTGTAAGAAAGACATTTTTTACACTGATAGCAACCAATTACTGGAACAAGCTCCCCAGGGATGTGGTAGAGCTCCCATCAATGGGGGTTTTCAAGATCTAATGAAAGGCTGGACAAGATAATCTTCCTAAGTCCCTTCCAGCCTGGGATCTTCTGTGATTCATGAAGAAACACGTAATGAAAGATGCTAATTAATGCAGGGGTGCTTTCTTAAAATATTATAAGGTAGGATGGCCATGTTTCTATAGAGGGATGATACAATCATGGGTTACTCCTGGAAGCTTTAGAGAGGCACAACTCACCTACAGCCAGTCCCCCAGCCCAGCCTCTGCCAGGTCTTACACTGGGACTTTTCAGGTGTCGTGGAATCCCCCTGGCATCTCTTCCATATTCTCATGCCAAGGTATTCACATTATCCAGTTTTAGGCCCTAGATGTATGACAATTCAGAGCCCCTAAGCAAGGAGCTTGCTGCTACCTCTCTTCAGGCAGCCCCTGTAAAAGAATCTCCTTCCTCTACAGCAGAGTTCACCCCCTGTCCCTCTCCCCACTGCAGGTCTCACAGGAGCCACATCAATGAAGTCGAACAACCACTGTCAGCAGCCATGAGCTTCTACCTCCCTCATACTGAGCATTCCTCTGCCACACTGCAGTCTGGTTCAGTGCGTCTAATTRTGACTGATGGATTGCTTTTCTACTAAAATGTGAGATGAAAGAGCTGATGTGCCTCCCATGATAAACTGTGCATTATGAAAGGCTCAAGGAAGTGAACATGCATCTTGGAAATAAATGAGAAAAAGTACAGTAATAAATAAAAATAAATGAGAAAAAGTACAGTAATAAGAATAATAAGAAAAAGGCACTGACTAAGAACTGCCACCATCAATGCAGAATACAGAGTGCTTTCTATGTAGGCAACATACTTCATATCCTACACATGAAAGGATTTAGCAAAGAGCCAAGTAACACAAGTGAAAGGTGCTGGAAATGCACTAAAAGTAATTGCCCATCTCATTCTGTTTTCATGAAAGCAAATCCCACACTGTTCCTCTGGCCTTATTGCTGAACGACTTATGATGAGATGTACCTTAAATGAGGATGGGGCACAAAAACAATTTTCAGGACATAACAGGTTGAACTCAAACAATTGCAGAAATTATGGCACTGGCAAGGCACCTCCTGACTCCAGTCAGGAAGGCTGTCCAAGGTTACACAGCTGGTGAGCTGTATCCATATTTCAACTGCATTCACTGAGTTGATAGAAATCCTCAGCTGTGGATAACAGGGACTAATCTCTGACCACTCTGGAGGTGAATAATCTCTATATCATACTTTCATCTCTGTGAGYTATGGACATATATGCCAGATACATTCTTCCAAATTCATGTTTATATCCCAGTTCTCCCAGCTGAATAATGCCTATCTTAAAATAGCAAAGGGAAAGTATTATGGAAAATAAGGTGGGAAAATGCAAGCAACATTCAGCTCAAAATTTTTCTTTATCCTCTCCCTATGACCTCACAAGCTGTCAATCTCATTTATATCCTATAAATTGAGATCTCTAGTTTTTTTTTTATAATTTTACAGATATTTTGACATAGTTTCTGGAAATTTTGTAATAACATACAATAAAGTGAGCCAAACATGACAGTGAGGAGGTGGGGGATACCAGAAGGCAAGATATGAGCTAAAACCCAGGAAAGGAGCTCTTCCATGACCTCCCACTAATATCTGATATCACTGGGCAATATTTAGTGAGGTTACTCACTGAAGTTTGCAAATAAGCTACACAGTGTTATCCCAATATATGCCATTCATGCTGTGTGATGAGAAATAGAGAAGTCATGACTCTCCTACCAGAACATCTTCCCAGTACCTATTCAATGTAGAGAAAAGCACAAGCTAAACCTACCTGGATTCCTCCTGAAATCTTTACAATTGTCTTAAACAGATACAAAGATCTTGCTCATCTTTCTGGACTGAGGAATTGTACAAATTTTTTATTTTGAAGAGAAGGAAATGCATTTTCTCAAGATTTCATGCAATAAATATTGGTCCAAATGCATTTTCTACAGCCAGAATAATGGAACATATTTAGCCCTCTAGGTTGTTTGCCAACCTTATCTCTGCAGTTTGGTGTCAGCTTGTCTAGTTCTCTTGAGAACTAGGAATTGTATCTTCCCTTGTGCAGTTTCTACAGCAAGGAGTTAGGATAACATTCAGACATTTAATTGATTTTTGTCACTTTTCAGATATTTTGCTTCATTAGGCATTCCCATTGATCCCAAATTTGCTGCTTCTGGCTCCAGGAAAAAAAGTTATTTCTCTTGGAGAATTAGCCTAATCTGACAAAAACCATTTGCCTTTCAGTCAAGTATTTTATGGGTTGAACACTTCATTGGTGTTGCTGAGAGAGGGCTCATCAGAAGTGTTTATCATTCTTTGCACTTCATTGACTTTTATGTTACAATTATATGGAGGTCTGAGGATAAAAATATTTTTTTGAATACTCCACAATAACTCCCACCTTGTAAAGTACATTTTGATCATATGTTATTTCACACAATCAGTTTTTCTGTTTGGGAATTTTTTTCATGGACCTGTATTTTCTTAACCTGGGTTATTTTTTTTTAGATTTAATTGTATTTGCATTAGGCAGCAGAAATTCAGCAAAATTTTGTCATTTCTTTCCACTGCTTTGAAAGGAGCTGACAATTTTTTAGCGATTTTCTTTTCTGCTACAGCAATATAGCAGTGGACTGACAGTAGGCCCTCCAGTTAATGTTTTGCAATGAGCATTTACAGCTAGAATATGGAAACAGAATCTGTGTACATGAGATCTATCATAATATCTGCATGAAAGGTAAGTATCCATCCCATCCAATCAGCTGTGAGACAAAATATGCTTTTCTGAAAGTGAGGCACTCTCGCTCCATTTGCAAAACACTACAGGTCACTTCCAAGGCTGTGTCAGGGACACTGCTGCTGGGTGCTGTGACAAACCAGTGCTAGAGCTTGGCTCTGTTCTCCCTGATTTTGTCCTGGAGCTGTGCTGAGACATTGCAGGTCCTTCTCAGTCATCTTTGGTTTCCAGTATGAGCACAGGGGAAGCAGAGGAGGCGAGCAGAGAGCGGGGAGCTTGGCTGGGTTGAATGTAGGTGTGAGGCTTAAGGCATCTCATATCTCACAGGGCTGTGGGAACTGAAGGAGCAAGTATCCCAGATTATGAACCTTTCTGGGGTGACATTACCAGGTCCTAGCCCTCCAGGAACACCAAGCTGTGGTGGGCAATGCGGGGTTGGAAGGGGGAAGTGGGGGGACCAATGCAGGAAGTAGATGACTTGAAGGTGAGGGAGGCAAAATATCAAAAGATTCAGCTGCAACGCCCAAAGCACCTTCCATCTTTTTTCTTTCACAGCTCCCAGAGCTCCTTTAATTCTCCAGTATTCTGTTCTGGCCCTCTGAAACACTCCTGACACAGGATTCACCTTCCTCCCAAACCACTGCCATGCTGAACTTTGCTGTTGTCATCAGTGGGCTCTTCACTCTCTGTTTCAATCACCATCACCAGCTCCAAGCCAGCCACAGCCACAGCACTGTGCGGCACACCAAGACATGGCAGGAAAGGGAGGTTGGGGAGAGAAGTCAAAACTTTTAACTGAGATTAATCACAGATCTAAAAACATGTCCTTGCAGTACAAACTCTCACCCATGCATCCTGGTCAAACAAGGGCGACAACCCTTGAAGAGCAATTGAATTTAATTGGAGATCCATTTGCAATTGTCTACGTGACACTGAGTCACTGTGCATTACACACCTTGGAAATCCCTGCTGCAAACTGAAGGAAAGAGCAGGTAAATAAAGCAAAACATTTAACATCACGAGTGGCATTGTCATGTACTGGTGAGAAAAGCTTTTCACAGAGATTGCACTTACTTAATGTTGTGTTGTCTTTTTGGTAGAAGCACAGATTGAGATAACATCTATGCAATTCTTAAATGAAGTAGTTATAAGCTTTGAACCTAAAAATAGGGCAGATTAATTTTTTCTAAAAACTGTAGAAAGTTCTTCAAGGATCATAGGCCACTTTCAAAACAAAAGAAAAATAAAAAGAGCAGTCATTTTTCCTAACAGAAGGTTCTTATATCTTTCCAGAAAATTCAAACTCTAAACTCAGAGGGCTTTAAACTAATTTGTTTTCTCATTTTGACCCAAATGCAAGGTAAAAAGTAATTTCTGCTCAATAGGCCAATTGGTGAGGCACTTAAACCCTTCCTGACTTAATATGTTGGTAAGAAACTAAACCCACGGCAAAAGGCAAGGAATGGAAGACATCTTCATCTCTGGGCAGTTGTACAAATGTGTGTGCTGCTATTCAATCAGAAGGTAGCTCAAGGGGTAACTGAAAAGGAAGAGCATGTGTGGCTTCCTTTTGAATACTTGGGGTGCCTTGATTTCTTCAGTATAAATCCTTACCTGTGAAGCTGTTGTGGGTTAAGGTTTCTCCTTTTGTTTCCTTTCTTGGGGAATTTTTCTTTCCCATTTTGTTGCTGGGATACACTGATTGCCAGGTCATCCTTTTGATAGCTGGGTGATTAGTAAAGACAATAAGACCTACGCCCCACCCAAAYGATCTTGCTGACCACTCCTACCTGGCAGGTTTTTGGTTGTTTTTTTCTTTTCCTCTCTTTGGAGAGAGGGAAGTTCTCACGGGAGTTTTGGGCTCGGGGAGGGTGTGTATGTGTGTGTGTGTGTGTGGTGGGGGATAACTTCACTTCCTGCCCTGCTTGGCTCAGAGGAGGAAGGTGGACCTGCTACCTGCCGGGGCAGAGGTCGCCTGCTGTTTTTTGCAGAGTCCAGCATCTCCGCTCATTGGTTCCTGTTTTGCTGCACTGTGATCTTCTGCCCCTGTGCCTTGCCTGGGACCCCTGAGATTCGTGCTGCAGTGGTTGAGTTCTGCCACATCCCTTCTCGCAGACATGGGATTCTGCTCGTCTCTTTGCTCATCCAGCCATTCTGGGGGTTCTTGCTGTCCAGAGGAGCACCGAGATCAGCATTTCCCCTCTGAGTTTGTAGAGGAACTTTTCTCCATCCACCTCTGCCGGTTTGTGTCCACCATTGGCTATGAGGGAGATCTGAGCCAGCCGGGACCTGCGCCACAGCTCCCCTGCAGCCGCTGGGGAATCACCGCACCCACCCTGTCCAGCTGGGAGCCAACAGCGCCCCTGCTGACTGGGACTGTAACTGCACCGAAGGGGAGGGTGTGTCTCCGTAAGGCTGTCACTGGGTTTGGGACTGGGCTGGTTGTATCTATCGTTGTTGTTACTTGTTTCATCTTGCTATACACATTAGTAAAAACTATTATTCCCTTTTACCCATATTCTTGCCTGAAAGCCCATGATTTTCAAAGCTATAATAATTTGGAGGGAAGGGGGGTCATATCCACCACTCCAAGGGGGGTCCCTGCCTTCATTGGTAAACACCTGTCTTTCAAACCAAGACAGAAGCTTAACCCTCACACACAGCCCTCACCCACTGCAGTACAGCCTCAGATGTCCTTTGCGTGTGTGTCTGCAAGCTGTAGGACCCTCTGCTGGGTRAAGAAGAGCACTAAACTTCCTTCAGTTCATGGAGTTCAGCACTATTTCTGAGCTCCTTTATTCAGGAACTCTTTGTTCTTTCCAGCACCAACATACCTGGCAGGCATTTTCTACAGAAGTGGGAAAAGTCATGGATGAAGCACAGTTTGATCTCTGTACTGACCTTGTCATGGAAGTGCAATGTAGTCCGTGGAATCTGGTGAGCCAGTGACACCACGTGGATCATTCCAGATGGAGCTGAAGTGTCCTGTAAGCTGCAAGTTTAAACTGGTTCCCCACACTTCGGGATGCAGGATTGTTTGAGATGTCCTTGGGAATCCCACTTGGCTGCCACTTTCTGGAGCTCATTGATGCTCAGCCCTTCCACCTTGATGTGGAAAGCTACAGGAGGCCCAGCAGATCTCTCTGGATTTTCCTTATTCACCTTCCTTCGGACTGGCTAGAAAGTGTGTTAAATCAATATTGGACTAAAATAAACAAAGAAAGCAGCCCTCAAATTTCCTTATTAAATCACATCTTTCCAAACACCATCATCTCTATAAAGGTTGGGGAAAAGTGGGCTGAGCTTTTCAGTCCTATCTGTTGAGATGAGAAAAAGAGAAACAAAGGCAAAAATAAAATCCTTCTTTCCTGACAGATTCAGTCCAGTGTTATCCCAAATTGCCTGTGTTCCTGGATCCTGTTTTGGCTGGCTGAGAAACGGAGGAGGTGCTACATCAGCTGGCAGACCCTGTCACTCCATACTATGAGGTTCCTATATTTTGTTGCTTAAAGTAAAAGTAAGTTCTTTTTTCCCCAAAAGGGAGACTTAATTGAGGTAATAACACATTAAGACCAACTGAACATCACGCTTCAGCAGCACTGATCAGCAAATCAATTTCTGTTCACTCAGAGTAGTGTTTCTGATTTCTTTGCGGAAGTTTCAATGGTCTGAAAAAAATGTGTTTAGAAATTGTCACGATGGAGGCTGTAGCTGGCAATTATGTTAAAGAGGACGATACAACTATCTAGAAAAGGGGTACAGCTTGTTTTAGCAGAAAATTTAGTGTCTGTGGGGGCTGAGTGAGATAATGAAGTACCCCATAGCTGGGACCAGAGCAACCCTGATGTGTGGTTCTTCCAGAAAAAGCAGGTTGCTTTGACTCTGTCATGCCTATGCACATAAAAGCATGGAAATATATGTTCCTTTTTCTTTAAAGTCCCTGTAAATATATGTTTATTTTTCTTTAAAATGCCTTCTGGAACTAGAAATGTCACTGCATCATTTCCATTTCCCAAGTGCAGAAAGGAAGAAAAAACAAACAACATATGACAGATATTACTCATACTGTAATAAAGTGCTGTTGGAAGACATTCAGATGYTAAGTGATAATATCTATAAAAATCTTAATAGAAAAGACTAATAGACCTCCTGTAAGATGTGACCTAACAAGAAAGGTGGACCAAGGTTTCCTTTGCAGGGAGTGCCTGATGCCTCCAGCTCAGGGGGGAGGGAGGGTGGTCCCATGTATCAAGGACTGCACAGGAACATCCCTGTTCCAGGAATTCACCACGTACTAAGATGTAGGGCAAGGGAGAAGGAAACCCATAGTACATCATAGATACAAATTCTTTTTAGTATCCAGCAATATTTTGAATGTTATTATCTTGACTTGTCTTTTGAATATTGACCTTACTATAAACAGAAATTCATTTGATGAATAAATAAATGCTTGCAATGACATAAATTCTTCAAACCAGTAGTGCTGACTTTGGTTAATCTGATCGCCACTCCCCACAAAAAACGAATASGGCTGATCCCCTTTCCATTGAAGTCTGCAGCAAAGACCTAAAACTGCTGCAGGAGAAAGATAATTAGATTCTGAATTAGGATGAAGAACACCGTTCACTCACTTGTCTCAAACACTGCTCCTTCCACCATATCCAATATCACATAAAATAAGTGAATTTTTCTTAAGAAGTCTTTTAAAACATTAATGGGTGCCATAGTGGTTAAAATTTAATGCTGGAAGATACACAGCTGCAGTTCAGAATAAGTTGATTAATGTTCCTGTTGTGTTCTTGGCTTTTTTTAAAATTTGAATTTCCTTTTTAACAAGGAGAGGCTTACAACTGAGTCAAGTGAGAATGGATGTACCGAAAAGCTCAGCCATAATTCCCTCCTGATAGCCTGGTTGCTTGAAACAGTCAATAAAATCACCTTTCTCAACAATTCTGTGTTGCCTCAGAGCCATGGTCAATAGCTAGGAGCCATTCCCAAATGCTGAGTTGGCACTTTTGGCAGTTGGTCCTGTCTTGTAATTCATCAAATCATATTTCACTCCCAAACCTAATCTTTCTATCTATTCCAAAGAAACTATGGAATAATATGTAATCACTATGCTAAAAGCCACGGCAGTGAAAACAAAGAAATATTTTATGACAGAAGGAAGAAATTTAAACCAACATAAGAAGCAAAATCAAGACTGAGGCTATAGAGTTTCTATTTAAAAGTCTTTTAAGATTTACAAGAGACAAAAGCAGGTTTATCTTTTTGTTTCAGATTAAGTCAGCAGATTTTTTCAGATCTCCTCTTTTGTCAGATGAATTAATATTTCCTTAAGTAAAAGATTTTCTCTGAATGTTGGCAATGTTTCTAAATGCATCTCTGCTATTGCCAAAAATGTAATTTCTTCAGCTTCAGCTTGGATATGTCTGCTATGAATTTTGCATATTCTGCCTCAGAATATCTAGCATCTATAATTTTCAAGAAATTTAATGACCCAAAAAAAAGAAGAGTAGAAGAGAAGAGCCAAAACTGCAGTCGTCTTTTTTAGGAATTCTTCAAAATATCAAAGCAAGACAATATTTGTTACGATAGCTTAATCTTTGAATATGGTTTATATATGCAAAGTATTTTACTAAATCCCAGGAAATTTTTCTCGCACTATGGTTGCTAGAACTCATGTGGAACACAAGCAAAAGCAGAGCACATCTACTCTAGCATTTTGGAATACATTTTTAAGCTAATTTCATTCTGATCTCTATCACACTGTAATCCCAGGGGGTGTGAACTCAATCCCTTATGGATAAGGCAAAGAAAACTTAAATAACACCACTGTTATCAATCTCACCAATTCCAATAATTTGTTGCAAATCCCGACTTATGTTCTCATGGGCACATGTGACTGCCCACAGAATTTTTGAGCCTAACAGAGGAGCAGGAAATACTTCCATGAGGAACAAGAAATGCAGAACTCCTTCCCATGTATTTCTCAATATTTGTGCTGGCAGTCTTCAGACCCACACAGCCCAGCCATGCTTTTGTCCTGCTCACAGAACTGCTTCATTAAGAGCAGAGCTTATTTGGGATCGTATTTTGAGGGGCAAATGGCGGAAGGTTGGGATAGCACTCAGAGAAAGCCACATACATTGCACTGTCCATAGAGACTCCTATAAGATTGTTCTTTTTTCTGCTGTCAGAGGTGTGGTACTGAGCTGGGTGAGCCTGGGGTCTGACTCAGCTTGACCACTGGAGCTGTAAGAGCTCTCAGTGAACTCTGAACAATACATCACACCAGGCTGGTCCTTCCACTCCAGGTACCATTATTGCTGCCTCTATCACAAAGCACATGGTAAAATCTCTGACTCCCTCAGACTCTTAATTTTTGCCATACCTCACAAAA